>NW_027618810.1:0-60814 GCF_964187855.1 Myxine glutinosa | reverse complement strand
CGATCTCCAAACGGAGTTGCTTCTGCTCAATCGTTAGCAGCTTTGGTACGAACTTCGCTGATATTCTCCTGAAGCCCAAATCCTCCTTCATAATGGAATGAACGGTGTTGAATCTTGCGGATCGTTTCCACTTGGGAATCGCCAAGCTTTACACAAAATTTGATGCAGTAGCGTTGTTCAAGTTTTCCCCCCTCCCCTCCCCCCTCCCCTACTCTCCCTCCTCCCCTACCCCCTCCCCTCCCCTCCCCCTCCCCTCCTCTCCCTCCCCCCTCCCCCCTCCCACCTCTCCTCCCCCTCCCCTCCCCTCCCTCCTCTTCCTCCCCCCCTCCCCCCTCCCCTCCCCCCTCACCTCCCCTCCCTCCTCCCCTCCCCCTCCCCCTCCCCTCCCCCTCCCCCTCACGTCGCCCCTCCCCCTCCCCCTCCCCCTCTACTCCCCCTCCCCCCTCCCCTCCCCTCCCCTCCCCTCCTCCCCCTCCCTCCTCTTCTCCCCTCTCCTCCTCCCCCTCCCTCCTCTTCTCCCCTCCCTCCCTCTTCTCCCCTCCCCCCCTCTTCTCCCCTCCCCCCCTCTTCTCCCGTCCCCTTCCTCCTCCCCTACCTTCCCCCGCCCGGCAATGCCGGGTACTTCCCATGGCCAGCTGTACGTGGGCTGCTCGAGGGTTGGAAAACCAAGCAATCTTTATGTCTTGGCACCAAGTAAGAAAACCAGAAATGTTGTATACCAAGAGGTTTTGAGAAATTGAAAATTGACAAAACGTCATGTAGGAAATGTACTGTGATATTGCTCTAAAATATACATGTTCTTTTCATCATATATTTGTATTATTCTTATTCAACCCGGGCGAAGCCGGGTACCTCAGCTTGTAGTTGAATATGTGCAGGCCGCTCCACGGAGCGACCTTGCGGGCTTATCAACGAGGCGAGGCGTAACACACATTTGTCTCAGCATACCTCAGATCAAGATCAAGCAAATCAAAAGTAGAGTACGTACAAATTACACGGAACGGATCGCAGGCCGAAGCATAGCGAATCGAGATGGCATGGACTTCGTTCTGGAGATGACGTCATACGTCATGTGATCTGGTGGCAGTGAAATTCGGGGTTTTTTTTATGGCGGGGCTTAGCAGGGTGCAAGAGCACTAAAAAGGAAAGGAAAAAAAATTATATAAAAAAAATTAGCTATTACTTATTATAAGAAATCGATTTCTATTTTTTTAAAACTGATACTCATACAAATAAGTCAAAAATGTTCTGCATTTCTGTGCACCTTTAAACACTTGTCATGTGTCGATGTTGCCGAACTTACAGCATTTTCTGATACTGCCTGGGATAGAACATTAGAATATGCAGATGCTTGGAAAAATTATGACGGCGAAAGAGCCGAAATCGCCACGGATTTCCTCAAGCACATTGCCAGTATCTCTGTACAATCCACGCGTACTCCATCTACGAGTGATAAAACACGCCCGACGAAGCCACTAAATGCTCGATGTCATCGAAAATACTATCAGAAATTATCAGAAATTTGAACTATCAGAAAACCCATGAGACTGAACTATCAGAAATTCACTGACAAGACCATAAAGAGCAAGCCGAGACTAGAAAACGGAAAGCAGTAAACTGTAGCGGGGGAGGAACATGTCGGAATCGTGCACTTTGTGACACCTTTTTGAAATTTGGCACCATGTTTGGGCCGGGCACGGGATTTTCAAAAACCACTGGCTACAAGTGGCCGGTAGCTGCAAACTTCAATATGGCCGCCAATATGTACGAAACGGACAATATCTCAGCTTCTACTGATCGTATATCTAAGTGTAATGCCACTTTTTCCATGTTTTTGAGTACAGATAATCCATTTTTAAAGAGTATTTTAGGATTTGAGGTCAATTAAAAGGTCACTGAGGTCAAGCAGCAAACGAAGGAACATATTAAATGGAACACAAAGCATCAATGGAACTGTCATCCTGAATCACACCAACATGATAATTGTTTTCCTGCTCGATCACATCACTCCATATTGTTGCAGCAACCACCTTGACATTTGCACAATGGTGTGCACCTAATTGCAGTTTTAAAACATTTGCAGTTTCCTTTGCAAGCTCTAACACATGTGCAGTGGAGCATAAGTGCACAGGCAGCACTTGCACCGCCCAAATTGGTCCAGTACGGGACCCATGTCTCCAGCCGTCCATTCCATTCCCAACCATACTGAGCTGGATCTGGCAGACACAGTTGTTTCTCCAAGCCTCGATGCCAAATGACAGCTGATACAACAACAGTTCTCTTGACATGCTGGTACAAGGCTGCTTTTGTGGGTGGGATGCTCTCTCGAGACCTAATCCTGTGGGAGTGTGGGATGCTCTCTAGAGACCACTGTCTTCTTTGAGCATTCTGATGCTGTGCTCCTGGCTTTGGTCCAAACCCATGAGACTGAACTTCTTCTCACTTCGCTGGACCACAAAGTGGCCCTCCATGAATTTAGCATTGACAGCTGGATGGCGATGAGGAACTTGAGCCATATCCCTCAGAAATACGGGGACCCATCGAGAATAATTTGTGTGACCTAAAGCGAAGAAGTATGGACGCAGATCATCAATAGCATCCAGTGTACTAGGCCAGTTTCCAAGACGCTGGTTGCGAACAAATCGGCACATTGTCAAGAGAAAATCCCGGACAATTTTACCCCCATAACATGTTGTTGGGGAGATCGAAAGAAGCCTTTTCTCCCACATTTCAAATGACTCATGGGTCCAGGTTGATGTTTGAATTGATGTTGATCATGAATGTTGATCATGTTTGAATCAATCAGTTTTGAATCAATCCTCTGTAACCTTTAAATTGAACTCAAATCCTAAAATACTCTTTAAAAATGGATTATCTGTACTCGAAAACATGGAAAAAGCGGTATTACACTTAGATATATGATCAGTAGAAGCTGAGATATCATCCGTTTCGTACCTGTTGGTGGCCATTTTGAATTTTGCAGCTACCGGCCATCAGAGGGGTGTGCCAACTTGTAGCCAGTGGTTTTTGAAAATTTAATGACCTGCCCTATCATCATGCCAAATTTCAAAAAGGTGTCACAAAGTGCACGATTCTTGTGTTTTATGACATGTTCCTCCCCCGCTAAAGTGAACGTCTTACAGATGCATCGAAAGGTAGGTCCCAATTCTACAAAAAAAAATAGTTTCAATTGCATGTTAACTCATGGAGCTCTTTTTATTAAATGTTGACCAAGTGAGATGTAAGAACAGCTGCCTAAGAAATGCAACAATAATTACACTTTCGGGCAATTTGCTGAGAAGATACTAAGACAGCTGATCACCATTGTCTTGAAGAATCAGTCTCAATGTGTTCACTTTGTCACCGACATCTCTCCAGAAGTCAGCATAAAGAATGCATAGCGGAAAAGGAGGGCTGCCAGTGGATCTCAAAATATTGTTACAGACGTGGCTTGGATGTTATTTACCGAGCGGTTTTATGGTATGACCACGTCTGCACAAGTTACCCGATTGTGCCCGAACGTTGACTAGTCGCGCGATGCTGGCTCAATAAGAAAAAGAAGACACCCGGCTGGATTACAATAACACAATACGACACCAGGGGTTCAGTTCTCAAGACCTCCGGAGGAGGTTATATTAAGGCGGAAGGTTAGATTACAACTACAAGAGGGACAGCATAGAAAGACAAGCACTTAGACACACTCTTATATTAACCCCGGACAGACGACAGGTAAACGGGACAAGGCTGACTCACACGGGGGTTGATGGCAAGGAAAGGCAGATAGCGATGGCTCAAGGTGCACTCTTGGCTCAAAGCAGAATCGACTCGGTCCGGTCCAGAGATGCAGGGAGGTCACAGCGCTCGGAAGGCGACGTTCTTTCTCCAAGCTGAGGCGCATCTCACGTCACATCCGGCGCGGGGCCACGTATATCCGGCGGGGAGTGACACGCCCTCGGCTCGTTAGCTCCGCCCCAGATGGAATCGGCACGTTGCTTCTCATTGGGTGCGTGGGGGGGGGTTACTGGCTCCGCCCCTGACGAGGAGCTGACAGCCAGCCCCTTCGGGGTAACGCCGTGGAGCGCATGGTCATGGCGGGTAACCGAGCCGGTGTGAGGACGCACACTCCCCGCCCCTCTGTTGTTGTAGTCGTAGTTGTAGTTGTAATTGTTGTTGTAGTTGTTGTTATTGTTGTTGTTTGGGGAAGAAGATGGGAGGAGGTATGGGAAAGGTCCTAAACTCACTACTGATGCCATATAATCACATTCTGGTGCAACGAAGAGTCATAATTAATGGAAACGAGGCCTTAACTGACATAGATTAAGAATAACTAGGAAGATGTCCGAAAGTTGTCTACGTGTGGTGCGGTGGACCTGGGCACGACATTTAATGGGGGAATAAGGGGAAGGTCGGCTCTACTGATTGTTGTTTACATGCAATGGGACTAGGGAATGGGGGATTGGGGAAAGTTGGGGAGTATTGGAGAAAATAGGGGAATATTTACAAGCGGATATGGAGGCCAAATTCCATATTCGCAACATTGCACCCTTCTCTACCCTCGGGGCGTCCCGACCCGATAAATTTTTATCTACTTTAGTGTGGCACGCAATGTAGTTCCCTCTACTATTAACTCTACCCTGAGTGCGACAGTTTTACAGATATTCACAAATGAGTAAATATGTCCCCCTGCGACGTTGCACCCTTCTCCTCACAGAAACACACCCACAGGATAACCGAATCCGGAAAGAATTCTCAAACTAAACATACAGCCGGTAGGGAGCATTATTTACAAGATTACGCTGATATCTACACTACGATCCAGGACCTGTCTTTGGAGGAACACATGCAGATGTTATGCATAGAGAGAGCGCGCTTGCCAGCATCGATACACCAACCCACGAGTGCTCTGTGGCCGACGGCCTTTAATAACGTGCAGAGCACCCTTCCCGAGCATCAAAAGCACCACCCCACCACCAATCGGTGCAGTCACCATTGTTCAATGATTAAAAATAAATGCGACAACCCCTAACCCTGCAGGTGTCTCTTGCTCTTCGTGTGGCCTTCAGTGGTGTTAACTATTAGTGGTTCACCTGTATGGCATAGGTGCCACGTTGACCCATAGGTCCATCCCCGGGTGGTGCTTGGCCGCAAACGAACTGCGGTCCATTGTGGGTGGCCACAAACATTGCGGTCCATATGGTGTATCGATCCCGGCAGCAAACAGCGAAAGTGCAGGCCCACAACTGCGCAGCCAGCACCTCTCTCTCCTCTCTCTCTACCCCAAAGCCAGATCCTCGGAGGTGGGAGACAAAAGAAGAAACAAGTGAGTAAGGTGGTAAGGGCGCAAAAGTGCACGCAATGTAAGGTGATGCACACTGGGGGCACATGGGAACCAGGTGAGACAGGTACGTTCCTATCGTACGCCCCCCCCCACCAGGTAACCTACATGGCCCCTCCCTTACCCCTTACTGTATCCACACAACACAACACTACCCATAAACATCTACTTTACAAATCAACAAACATCCCTATTCCCTACTGTCTTCCCCGTTCCTCCCATATACCAAATTCGTCTTCTCTCCCTCCTAACCAATCAAATTTGCCATTTTCAACTCTCATCAAAATTTGCCATCTCCAACTCAACATCAAAATTTGCCATCACCAATTCATCATCAGTCCCTCCTAGGGAGGGAGAGATGGAATCACCCCAATGTCTCATCCACGTCGTGATGCGTCTCACAAATCCAACAGCAATTCTCATTTCTGCAACACAAACAAAGAAAACACAGGTGTGGAGTCATCATCATCACCACAGGTAAGTGGCTGCGTATGGTGCGACAGGTTCTTCAATCCTAACTATTTCCTAAATGACTTTAACAACTTTACACTACCCGGGGTCTTTCTCCGGCCAAACCATTGGCCCTCTTACTCTATGGGTTCTAAAAACCAATTCCCATTGGCCAACCTGTGGTGCTTTTCAATTTGGGGTCTCACTCCCCCGATTCATCTCCCGGTGCCCTCGCACAATTTCTGGGCTGCGGCGTGTACCTCTCCCAGTGGGTCTACCCACCTGCACACCTCCACCACTGCAGTTGCCTCCGAGCTTACCTGCTCCTTACCCTAACCTAACTACCTGGGGAAGGCCCTCTGGCACTCTCCCCACTCGGTGCCCTCTCTGGCACTGGGCTACCCGGGTCCATCCTCCGGATCCTCGGGCCCCATCCACAACTCTACCGGCTCCCAGAGCCCACCTGCGGCCTCACCTGGCCGACATCCTCACAGTGGTGGAGTGCCCAACCAACTACACGCACTAACAGGCTACACGCCCAGCCATTTCCACAACACTAATGCACCCATCCACAACACCATTCTGCAACCGCACCACAAATGCCAATATCCAACCACAATTTACCTGCACCCTCTACCTAACACTTACACTACCCGCCCCGGGTACTCGTGAAAGGGGTCCACTCTTCCCCCATCCACACCTTCGCACCATGCACACCACTCCGTACCACTCACTCCAACTCTCTCCACACACCTGTACCTGCACACCTGTGCTCTCACACCTGGTGCCACCTGCACCCTTCTCTCCCCAAGCGCATTCGCGCTGATCCACACACTCACTACTCATACACTGCTCCACACACCTGTCCAGTTGCACACCTGTGCAATCACACCTGTTCAATTCTCACAAACACGGCATCATCTCAGCTAACTACTCCCTTCTGAAACTTGCGCTTCCCAGTCGTCCCTTTAAACTATTGCGCTCCCTCGTCATTATCATCCACACTAAACTACCTGCGTCCCCACTACAGGTATCAGTCTCTAACTAATCTTAACGTTACCTAATGTCATCTTCTAGATCCCTACACACAATATCCTAACCCACCCGGGCTAGTTTTCACTGCCATACACCCCATAAGCTATTGCGCATTTGCCCCCACATATGGGAAAGGTGGCAGGGATGCCACCCTTACCCACCGGGCCTATCGCTCCTCAATCCCCCAGTCCTCTGGCACTAATAAGCCCCCCTTATTCAGAGGTACTGGGTCCCGCCTCGGCATCTAAAGCCGAGGCAATCCACGGGGGCGCCTGCTCGCCGGTGTAAGGTCTTATCCGGTCGGCGTGGACGATCCGAGGGAGGGCTCGTGGCCCCATTTTGATCTTAAAGACCACGTCACAGATTTGCGACAGGACGACTCCTGGGCCTTGCCAGGGGGAGGTGAGTTTTGGGCACCTTCCCTTCCGCCTCCGGGGATTAAAGAACCAAATCTTCATCCCCGGAGCGTATTGACTCCCCTGGCTCCGGTCGTTGTACCTGCGCTTCATCTTTTCCCCCGCCAGATGGAGTTGGCGGCGGGCGAAGGCATGGACTAGCTCCATGCCTTCCTCTAGGTGACGTGCGTACCCCTCCCTCGGCGGGTTAACCACTGTGTCTGGCACGGGACCGCATAGCAAGTCGGCGGGAGCCCGTAACTCCCGCCCATACATAAGCAACGCTGGACTGCATGCGGTGGCCCCGTGCTGGCTGGTTCGGTAGGCCATAAGCAAATAAGGGAGATGTTCGTCCCAGTCATCCTGACGGGTGGTGGTGAACAGTGCCAGTTGTTGGATTAAAGTTCGGTTAAACCTTTCCACCATCCCGTCAGATTGAGGTCTTAAAGGCGTTGTCCTGGTTTTCCGAATTGACAGGAGACTGCACACATCTTTTAGCAATTTGCTCTCAAAATTTCGTCCCTGGTCGGTGTGCAACTCCTGTGGAATCCCATGCCGGCACACAAATCCTTCCACGAAGGCCTGCGCTACCACCCCTGCTTCTTGGTTGGGGAGGGCGTAGGCCTCCGGCCACTTGGTGAAATAGTCCATTACCACGAGGATATACTTATTACCTTGGCGGGTGCGGGGCAGCGGTCCTAGAATATCCATAGCCACCCGCTCAAGGGGGGCCCCCACCTGATGTAATTGAAGGGGGGCCCTCATCCTCCGTGCTGGTCCCTTTTTGGCAGAACAGGCGTCGCATCTCCGACACCAGTCCTGTATGTCGTGCCCCATATTCACCCAATAGAACCTCCGGCGGACCCGAGATATTGTCTTTGTCCTGCCCAAATGGCCGCCGGAGCGGGTACCATGCACCTGTTGCAATATGACGTTCTTGAATTTGTCAGGGACTATCACCAGCCAGGAAGTTCTATCAGAGGGAACCTCCACCCACTTGCGATACAAGATGTTGCCTTTCAATTCCAGGGTCTGCCACTGAGCCCAATATGCCTTTGTCTGCGCCCCGAGGGGGGTGACCTCTTCCCCCTTTGGTCTTTGCCCCAATTTGACCCAATTGAACACTGGCCCCAGGACAGGATCCTCCTGCTGGGCCGTGCTCCAGGCCAAAGTTCCGAATTCCTCATCTGCGGTTAGTGGCAAAATTGGCCCTCTCACCCGGGTTGCCCGGACGACGAGAATCGGGGCGGAATCGCCCAATTGCTCCCTCTCCTCGTGTCTCGCACAAAATTTACAGTTTTCCCCCAGACAAGGACGCCGAGAGAGTGCGTCCGCATTACCATGGGCCTTCCCGGCCCTATGGGCCACATCAAAATCGTACTGTTGCAACTTTTCCAACCACCTTGCAATTTGGCCCTCCGGTTCCTTGAACCGAAGGAGCCATTGCAAGGAGGAATGGTCAGTTCTAACCAAAAATTTCCGCCCGTACAAGTACGGGTGGAAATGGTTCATGGCAGCCAGCATCGCCAATAACTCTTTGCGAGTGACACAATAATTTCGCTCGGGCCTACTTAAGGCCCGACTATAGTAACCAATCACTCTCTCCACGCCCTCCTGTGTCTGAGACAAAACTGCGCCCAATCCTTCCTGGCTCGCATCCGTGTCCAGGGTAAATGCCCCGTCGCTAGTGGGGTAAGCTAGAAGGGGTGCGGATGTCAGACACCCCTTCAATTTTTGGAAGGCCTCGTGGCACTCCCGTGTCCAATTAAATCGCGTCCCCTTCTCCGTAAGCCGGTGGAGGGGACGGGCCAACTCCGCAAATTTCGCCACAAAGCGCCGGTAGTAGGAGCAGAGTCCCAAAAATCCCCGCACCTCTTTGATGGTACGTGGTGCGGGCCACTCCTCTACCGCTTTAATTTTGTCTGGGTCCGTTTTTACCCCCTCGCGGCCGATCACGTGACCTAGATAGGCCACTTCTCTTGCAAACAAAGTGCACTTACTCGGGTTCAGCTTCAACCCCGCCTGTCTGAGGCACCCGAACACCTGGTCCAAATTAGCTAGTGCCTGGGGGAACGTTTGGGCATGTACCAGGACGTCATCCAGGTACACCAGGCATGATTGCCATGGCATGCCGCCTAGTACATGCTCCATCAATCTCTCAAAGGTGGCGGGGGCGTTACACAAACCAAACGGCATCACAGTAAACTGATACAGCCCCTTACCTGTGGAAAATGCCGTTTTCTCCTTCCCTGCCCTATCCATCTCCACCTGCCAATACCCACTCTTGAGGTCCAAAGTTGTGAACCAATTTGAGCCTGCAACGGCATCGAGGGTGTCATCAATCCTTGGCAGGGGATATGAGTCCTTGAGTGTCACGTTGTTTAGCTGGCGATAGTCCACGCAGAACCGCGTGGTCCCATCCTTCTTTTTGACCAGCACAACAGGTGACATCCAAGGACTTCCCGAGGGCTCGATCACACCTGCGTCGAGCATTTTTGCAACCTGCTCGTCAGCTTCCGCCCTCTTGCTCCAAGGGAGCCGTCGGGCGGCCTGACGAATAGGCCGGGCCTCACCGGTGTGGATCTGATGTTTCACCAGGCCCGTACGTCCAATATCCTCGGTGGACAGGGAGAAGAGGTCCAAATGGGACCCAACCAGTTTGTGTAAGGCCTCCCTCTGGGTACCTCCCAACTCTACGCTACTACGATTTACCATCTCGCAAATGGGATCGGGCCAATTCCTACTTGTTATTGAAGGCTCCCCCCGGGGTCGGCTCGGCTGGACGTTCTCGCCCCTCACTGTCGCGACTTCCTCAACTGGGGTGCAGCCAGCTACCCTCGTGCCCCTTACTATAGTGCGTGGTTCTGTACTCACATTTACTACTCGGACGGCCACTACCGGTCCGTCCGTTTTTACAAGGGTGCGGCCCACGATTAAACCCGGTATGGACTGCGCTGCCACCGGTTCGACCAGGCCGCAGGACTCCTGCCATGTTGGGCGAGCTGCCCACCGGGCCGGCACTATCGCCTCGGCCCTTGGGGGGATGGTCACGGCCTCGGAAGCCTCCAGCTCCGCTCTCTCGGCCGTGCTCACTCCCCCTAACGGCAGCTCTTCTACTCCCACCTGCAGGATCCCCCGGCACAAGTCGATTTTACAACCGCTGGCAGTCAACAGGTCCAACCCTATTAAACATGGGTCGCACACCTCCGCCACCCAAACATCTATCTCCCTCCTTACCGACCCTAACTTGAGGGTCACAGAACCACGCCCTATGATCGGGGCCGTTACCCCGGTAGCAAGCTGCAAACTATAATTTTGCAGGCGCTGGATCTTATCCCAGCCACCTGCGCTCGAATCAAGGACCACAGGGCTGATGATCGTGGCGCTAGCTCCTGTGTCCACTACGGCGTCTACCCCCACGCCGGCAATTTTGCATCTAATTGTCAGGCTACCGGTTCCAATTTGGCCACAATAAATGACCTGTCGCGTCAATGAGGGCTCTCCTCCATCCTCTGCTGCCGAACACCGCCCTACGTGCCCGACACCTTCTAGTTTCCCGGGGTCTGGCGGGGGGGTGTCTGGGGTCGGCTAACCCGCTCCCCCCTGGGCGGAGTTGAGGACCTCAACTGCCGGAGATCATCCCGGCGCGCGCTTCGACAGTGCCGCGCCAGGTGACCCAGGCGGTTGCAGGTATAGCACCTCACCTGATAAGGTGCTTGCCTCCGGAATTCCAAATTCCCCCCCCTGTAGGTCCGAATTAGATTACCCGCTCGTGGTCCACCGCGGGCCACCTCCGGGGCCGCCTGCCATGGTCCAGGTCCCGCCAGGCGCTGGTCCACCAGCCTCCGGACCATGCCCGCCAGGTCAGGACCCACGTCGGGGGCGGGTCCCCTAAGGGGTCCACCCTCCATCGGGGGTCCCACCTGGCGGACCGCCATTGCGAGACGCTCGCCCCCTCGGGCTAGGGGCTTCGCTGCTTCCCAACGGGCCGCAGCGTCAGCCGCCTGGCTCAGAGTCTGCGGGCGCCACATGGCGAGCTGTTGCCGGAGCTCAATATCCGGGAGGGCCTGGATAAAATGGTCCAGCGCCAGGCTTTCCCGGGAATCCGCTGCCATGCTAGCATGTGCGATCCCCACTGCGCGGCGAATGTCGTGGGCAAGTTCCCCGATGGCTTCCTGGGGCTTGCGTTTTCGCAGCGCGAGCTGAGCTTTAACAAGCTCGCTCTGCTGTTCTATGCCGAATCGATTAATTAGGGCGTCGCGGAGGGCTGGCAGGGTGAGAGCACCTGCTGGTAATGCCGTCAGCACCTCCGCCGCCGCGCCGCGCAATGCGGCCACCAGGTGTACTCCACCTTCGTCCTCACCCCAACCGTTGCCCTTACACACACAGTCGAACTGCGCCAGGTACGCGCGTAGATCACTCTTGCCGTCATACGGCGCGAGTGGGACCTTGTGGGACCACCTCGTATGTGAGTCGTTGCCCGCCTGCCGGACCCCGTGCGTCGCCCCTTGCGGGGTCAGCGCGGGGCCGAACCGGCCGGGCCCCCACAGTACACTACCCCCAAGGGGCTCTCGTGCCTCCCCGGTCCCTCCAACAACTACCCCTGTTGGTGTCGATGCATGGGTCACACCTCCGCAACCCGCTACCCATTCCATACCACCACCACCACAACCTTGCTCACCCACACCTCGCACCTCTCGTTCCATACCCTCCGGACCAGCCATACACCTCACTCTTGGCCTCTCACGAACATCCGGGTCTATCTCGACCCCCAAGCTTATTAAATCACCTGGCGCATCATACGCACGACCATATTGGTCACCACTTACACCGGGTCCTCTTTCTCTTCGCTTCTCCTCCATCACCTGCGAATCCCTCATCCGGTTAATGAGCACATCATCACGATCCGAACACAGACTCTGGACCAATTCTTTTACCTCCTCTTTTATCTCTTTCTTATCCTCTCTCCGTCGCTTTTTAATTTCGCTCACCCCTTCTTCCACTTCTTCTAATTTTTGCTTCATCTCCTTCATCTCTTCGTGCGCCCCTTTAAGTTCTTCCTCTAACTCCACTTTATTTTTTTCTATGTGCTCCCGCACCTCCCGCTCTTTAACCTCCATTACCTCTACCACCTTGTCCATTTTCCTCGTCAGGTCCTCATGTACCGTCTGACACTCTTTTTTAATTACCCCTACGTCCTTTTTCATCTCCTTCTGTGTCGATTTTAAACCCTCTATTACCGCTGTGTTCTTCTTTACCTGGTCCCCCAACTCCTTTTGTCCCACTGTCAGTTGTTCTACTCCCAGCGTCAACTCCTCTATACCACCTTGCAATTTTACAGTCCCCTTTCTCACCTCTTTCTCCATGCGCTCCTTACAGTGCCTCACCTCCTCGCGCACTCCTCCGACCTCCTCACTCACTCCTCTTCTGATCTCCTCTCCCATCACTTGCATCTCCTGCCCAGATGCCACCCTCATCTGCTCCATTTCCTCCCTGTGAGCATCCAGTTTGGTTTCTACCCCCATTCTGACCCCCTCTATCTGCTGCTCCATTTGTTTAACTTCCCTTTCCGCTTGGTCCCTCATGTCCCTCAATTTGCCTTCCATACTGTTTTCTAACCCCTCTAACCCATTTTTCACTCCCTCTATCTGATTCTCCTGGGCAGCCATTCTATTTTCTACCCCCGTTAACCCATGTTTCACCTCTTTTATCCCGTTGTCTAACCCCTCAAAATTATTGTCTAACTTCCCAATTTTCTTGTCTAACTCCTCAAAATTATTGTCTAACTTCCCAATTTTCTTGTCTAACTCCTCAAAATTATTGTCTAACTTCTCACCGGTACCCCTCATTTGGCCCTCTAATCGCCCACTATCAACCCTCATTTGCTCACTCTGAGCATCCATCCGGTTCCCCATTACCCCCAATTGCTCACTCTGAGCATCCATCCGGTTCCCCAACCGCTCACCCAATCGCTCAATCTGGCTCCCCATACTCATCTGTACAGCTGCCTGTAGCTGCGCAATGAGGGCCTGTATGTCAATCGGCTGCATGTTAAAGCCCGGTGATACAGCGGGCTCGGCTACCGCGCGCTCTTGCGAGGCGCCATTTTGCGTGCCTGCTACCCTCGCTGTTTCGCTCTCCTCATGTCCCTCATGTCCCTCAATTTGGTCCTGGACCGACCCTGCTTCACTCTCCCCTACCGGACCCCAGCCGTCTTGATCCGCCATAGCGCGACTTTCAAAATTCGGTTTTTTATTTTATTTTCGTAAAACAAATTCAAATTTCGCCGTTATAATTTCGCGCGGGAAACGCGCTCCGAATCGATTCTACTTGTTACCAATTTGGGCCTAATAAATTTAGTCCCGGGTTCGAATTCCACTCCTCGACACCAATTGTTACAGACGTGGCTTGGATGTTATTTACCGAGCGGTTTTATGGTATGACCACGTCTGCACAAGTTACCCGATTGTGCCCGAACGTTGACTAGTCGCGCGATGCTGGCTCAATAAGAAAAAGAAGACACCCGGCTGGATTACAATAACACAATACGACACCAGGGGTTCAGTTCTCAAGACCTCCGGAGGAGGTTATATTAAGGCGGAAGGTTAGATTACAACTACAAGAGGGACAGCATAGAAAGACAAGCACTTAGACACACTCTTATATTAACCCCGGACAGACGACAGGTAAACGGGACAAGGCTGACTCACACGGGGGTTGATGGCAAGGAAAGGCAGATAGCGATGGCTCAAGGTGCACTCTTGGCTCAAAGCAGAATCGACTCGGTCCGGTCCAGAGATGCAGGGAGGTCACAGCGCTCGGAAGGCGACGTTCTTTCTCCAAGCTGAGGCGCATCTCACGTCACATCCGGCGCGGGGCCACGTATATCCGGCGGGGAGTGACACGCCCTCGGCTCGTTAGCTCCGCCCCAGATGGAATCGGCACGTTGCTTCTCATTGGGTGCGTGGGGGGGGTTACTGGCTCCGCCCCTGACGAGGAGCTGACAGCCAGCCCCTTCGGGGTAACGCCGTGGAGCGCATGGTCATGGCGGGTAACCGAGCCGGTGTGAGGACGCACACTCCCCGCCCCTCTGTTGTTGTAGTCGTAGTTGTAGTTGTAATTGTTGTTGTAGTTGTTGTTATTGTTGTTGTTTGGGGAAGAAGATGGGAGGAGGTATGGGAAAGGTCCTAAACTCACTACTGATGCCATATAATCACATTCTGGTGCAACGAAGAGTCATAATTAATGGAAACGAGGCCTTAACTGACATAGATTAAGAATAACTAGGAAGATGTCCGAAAGTTGTCTACGTGTGGTGCGGTGGACCTGGGCACGACATTTAATGGGGGAATAAGGGGAAGGTCGGCTCTACTGATTGTTGTTTACATGCAATGGGACTAGGGAATGGGGGATTGGGGAAAGTTGGGGAGTATTGGAGAAAATAGGGGAATATTTACAAGCGGATATGGAGGCCAAATTCCATATTCGCAACAATATTAAGATTTCTAGACCTGACCAGAAGTTACCCAAGCAGTGGAAAACATTCTTTGCTAACAGTGAGATTCTTGTGAGCAGCTAGTGAGATTCCTCCTTGCAGAGTGGAAAACATGCCAAGCAGACCAACTCAGGGGAGTATGCTTAATTGTAGCACATGATGAAGAGTGCCATTCCATTTCTACAGACGCAAATGGGGCAGTTGAAGTCAAAGCTGTGGATTAGCTATACTGTAACCATGAAGAAGCGGACACGCGCATGCTATTGCATGGTAAGTACATAGCTGAAACTATGAACTGTGCAACTGTCATCATCCGAAGTCCCGACACAGACGTGTTTGTGATTTCTGCTGGACTTGCTAATCAGATAAATTCACCACTGTATTTCCACACCGGCAAGTGGCAAGGCAAGATTGTCAAGGTCAAGATTGGCAAGATTGCCAAGGCAAGGTGGCAAGGAGCGCACAATAAATGTGATGGATGTTCAACAAGATTTGGGAGATTCACTGACTGAAGCTCTCATTGGCTTCCACTGTTTTGCCGGCTGTGATTCCGTCAATTCCTTTTATGGCAAAGGGAAACAAAAGACTCAAAATCTATTGAAAAATAACCCCTCCCTTGCTGAGCCCTTCAAAAATTGGGAATATCTGATGTATCTGAAGAGATGGTCAGTGGTTTGGAAGCATTTCTTTACCTACTATAAGGACAGAAGGAAGTGAGTTCTGTAAATAAAGTAAGATATTGTTGCGGATCTCGAGCTCATCAACATACTGGGGGGGGGGGGGGGGGGTTAAGCCCTGCTCCCCCTCGTGCTTCGAGTCCACGAGGCCGCCTTCACACTATACTCGTGGTGGATGGATTGCTGGGCAATTCCAGCCGCCGAGTCCGCAGCTGCGCGCGGAAGGGTTAACGGTCATGACCCGAGTACCTTCAACACACGCAGCTGTGAGAACGGGGACTGAACCTCGCACGAGTCACGCTGGTTTTTAACGTCCGAGCGGTTGTGCGTCACGTAACTCGTGCCGATAACACTATGGAACCCGATCGAGCGGTTTTAATTCGTGCAATGCTAGGTCAATGGTGAAAAGACGATGACGGCCAGGTTGTAAACAACCACAGGATTTATTCACAAATGTACAGTATTCAGAGAAAAGGGACACAGCGAAGAATCTTAACGGCGGAAATCGTTCGAGGCAGGGGAGGAAAAGGGGAATGCGCCCAAAGCGCGGTCGCTTGGTGCAGTTCGCCTGGACGGGCTCGTCTGGCGGATACCCCCAAGGATGTTCGCGGCAGGGGCATTGATCACAGTCGTGCACGTAAAAGGATTCCGAGGAGCGTATCTCAAGGTCAGCGAGGCAGAGCGCATGTGCAGGGAGTCCAGGCAGAGAGGTCGTCAGGGCAGAGAGAGTGTTCAGAGTCCCGGGCCAGAGAGAGAGCGAACGGGGGTCCGGGCCGGGTTTTATAGCCCCTCTGGAGCCCCCCTCGAATGTTCCATGGGTCTCCATTGGCCGCCTGGGGTCACGTGTCGTGACAGCCCCTTATTGGTCACCCTCAGCCACTCCCTTCAGCCTCCATTGGCTGTAACACTGGGAAGGAGACTGTACTTCACATTTAATAAGAAATAACTAACTAAGCGAGGCTACATGTTGTGGTGTAACTAACTATAGGGGGGTTGCCTTTATTTACAAAACCTCAACAATATCTTATGTTGAAGACTGCAACAAGAACTGAAAACATCATGCGACCAAACCATGACTCATTCATGAAGCACATCCAGAGGGCTAACTTTCAATCCAGCATCTATCTATAATTCCAGTAATCTCTGTCTGTCTGTACGTTTGTTTGTCTGTGACCGCTGTTTCTCGACAACCACGGGTCCGATATACTTTTAACTTGCCAGGTATATTGCTGGGGACCCGAGGATGTGCCTTTTCAAGGTTTCATATTAATCGGACAATTACTTACCGAGCTATGTCCAAAAAACGATTCAACCAATCAGAGAGCAGCGAACGATCGCGTGTGCCGGCGTTGCGAATGGACCAAACCATTCCATGTAAATAGAGGGGGGGGTTCTGTGGTCGTTGCGAATGGACGAAACCATTTCATGTAAATAGAGGGGGGGGATTGTCACTGTACTCGCAAGCCGTTCGCCGTTCGCTTTGGCGTTGCGAATGGACCAAACCATTTCATGTAAATAGAGGGGGGGGATATAATTTTAGATAGATATATAGTACGGGCATATATATAGTACGGGCATGCCCTAGTATACAAGCAAAGCCTGCTACAACAACAAGATCTTCCTTCGCCAGCAGGCAATAGATGGAAGATGGATGGCGGTGAGCTTTCTATCGACTGGATGGATTTAGCTCCAGCTCCTGAAAGTGTTCTAGAGCTTGCATTCTGCAGGTGTAAGGGATCCAACTGCAATTCTGTGGATGCCGACAAGTCATGTTGTGCCTCCCTTAGACTTGGATGCACTGATCTGTGCCAGTGTAAAAAGTGTGAAAACGTTGCACTCCCAATGGATGAAGAAGGGTTAGAAGTATCTGAAGATGATAATGATGTAGGCGATGAGGAGAATGATGAACTTTAAGGCAGGTATGAAATTTTGAATCTGTATATTAATTATTGTATACACTGGATGAAAATGATTGTTTTTTCATATTTTCATATTTTTGCAAGTGATTTTCAGATTTTGCAAGAGATCGGGTTTTCATATTTTTGCAAGTGATTGTCACATCCAAATGCAGCATTTAATAAACTTTAAATTAGCAGAATGTAATAGGTTTAAAAAAATTATATTCCATCAGGCTCAAATGTATTTACAAGTATTTACAAGTTGTATTTTAAATGTATTTACAAGTGGATCTAGTGTTGCACTTGGAGGTGGCAGTCTTGTCAACGAGCAATGCAAACTGATGGGTATTATCCATTTTGAGAGGTGTATTGTTACCGGTACAAAAAATGTTAATCAGGTCATTTCGGATTATTTTGGTAATGTGCACTGTGAGAAGTGGGAACAATGCATTTATTTAATTAATAATCATTACCCAGTTCAATTATGCAGTTCCTTTCCACTTCCAAGGAGGGGACTACGAAACTTGTTATCCAATGGGTTAATATGTCATTGCCCCACTGTATATGCGCGCATGCATGCGTTCTGATCCGGAGGAGTTGTGGACGGGTCGGTGTTTCAGTCATTCCTGCATTGAACCTTCCTTGGTTTGATTTACTCTTTATTGCCAGGCCTTGGGTGCCATTGTCTTTTCAAAACCGATTTATCTTGTTTATTTGGTATGAATTGCACAAACCTCCCGATGAGTCACATATGCTGGAGTTGTTGAGCAGCTTTTACATTCTTGGAATTGTGTGTGTCATCTTTGCTGCTTTTAGTCAGGTTCACTATGTTAACAAATATAATTTCGTTCAAAATTTTGGTAGATTAGCAAAACTATACATTTTTGGAATATTCAGAGCATGGAAAATCTGAAAATCAATTGGCATTTGCACAGACACCTGCATGGCCGCCATTTTGGATTTTGAAAATGGCCGCCATCAAATACATATTTTGCGCGATCTCGGCTTCTAGTCAACCCAGAGACTTAATTAAATATGCTAATCCTATGTTTTCTGGGTCAAGGAATCCAATAAAGGCCTCAAAATAGTGCTCAGGATTATAGAAAAGCAACAAACAAAGGTAATTGAAAACCATTGTCTTTATATTTGTGATATAACTGTATTACATAATACATGATATTGCAAGTCCTTTGAAGTTATAGGTTGTTATAGGAAGTTATAGGTAGTATCAGATTGAACTATAAGTCCTATACACAGGATCTACGAGGTCTACACCGTTCAGGAATATGCTTTTACAGATCTTCATCACTGTCCTGAGTGTCATTTTCGCAAAGGTGTTTACGCAAATGTAAACATTACTTTTTGGATTCCTCATGCTCTGAATATTCCAAAAATGTATAGTTTTGCTAATCTACCAAAATTTTGAACGAAAAAACATAGTGAACCTGACTATTTGTGCGTTCATTTTTTATGCCTTTTAAATATACATTTCATTTTTCCTTTTCACATTTTTTTATAACATTGCACTTTTGTTGTTTCTGTAGTTGTATAATTATTTTTCGTGAGATGCCTACTGCGTCTCACATCACGCGACCTTTGCATCTGTAGTTCACAAACGCACAATCGTCATGAACCTAAAAATAGACAACGCCTTGCAACCTTTCATAAATGAACCAAAAACACGACTATCCGGTTCTCTCTCTTTGTGGTCGTCACAAACGCATGAAGGAAATGAATCTCTGATATAGACTTGCAGTAAAAATGCGGTAAGGGAGGTCAACTGTAAACTTGATGAACAAGTTAAATGGAAAAGACTTCAAAACTGCATTGACGTTGTTCCTCTTGGTGATCACCTGACTTCATTACTTCTTGTACTATACCTACATCACTTATACATTCAATGCTTACTACGTTCAGCTCCTCACTGTACTCGGTAAGCTTGGTGGTGGTGGAGCAGGAGCATGCTTGCAGACAATCAGAGAGCTAGCTATGATTTATTCCATGCATTGTAATTAACAATCACAGACACAGTCGCAAACACAAACGTTTAATTATATATTTTTTACATATTCCTGGGGTGTATATACAGAGTTTATTTAAAGTGAGTCAACTCTTCCAACCTTGGAATTAAACATGTACATAATAATGTAAACTAACTATGGAATACCATATTTATTCATATCGTTTGGTTTGAATCTATTTTTACTTTGTAAAGCGAAAAGTTTTCGATACTTTCAAGTTTAAAAATGAAGAAGAGTCAGGGTCCCATAGGCCTATGCCCTATGATGCGCATTTTACGACTGAATAAACACGTCTTCTATCATGAGTTACTTTTTGAAGAAACAAAGGTACATTTTGATGACGACTCCACCTAAGGAAACCAGGTAAGGCCTGTTTCGTTCGGAGCGATTAGACACCGCCCAAAGAAGATGCGTTTTCCACGCTAGAGGAATTAAATTCGTGAAATCTTTAATAATTTGTTTTGTTTTGTTTTCGCACCAGTTTTCAAGGCTGAATCGTGTTCACATCCGGGATTAATAAAGAAACTCAATTTCACGTGTGCATGGACATGTAATTCACATATGTAAAATAAATAAACACAGACGGGAAATTGCCCAGAGATTTTTGTCCCCGGTCGCACCGCGGAGCAAGAGGGGGACTGTGGTCTGTGGTTTTCCCCTCCGTCCGTGCGTCCGTTCGTGCGTGCGTATGTACGTGCGTGCGTAAGCGAAGGACCGAATTCTAATTTGGTGTGCGGGTGCAACCCACGTCAAAATCCAAGATGGCTGCCGCCATGTATGTCTGAACCGTATGAGCGGAATATCTTGAAAAATAAACGAACTACTAACTTCTAATCCAGTGTGTGGGTGTATCTCGGCATAAGGAAGAAGGCTATTGAAAATTGGGTCGCCACGTCAAAATCCAAGATGGCCGCCACTATATATATGTCTGAACCTTGAGCCAAATATCTTGAAAAATAAACGAACTACTAACTTCTAATCTGGTGTGTGGGTGTATATACGCATAAAGAAGAACGCTATTGAAAATTGGGTCGCCACGTCAAAATCCAAGATGGCCACCACCTTATATATGTCTGAACCTTGTGAGCAAAATATCTTGAAAAATAAACGAACTACTAACTTGTAATCTGGTGTGTGGGTGTATCTACGCTGAAGGGAGAAAGCTATTGAAAATTGGGTCGCCACGTCAAAATCCAAGATGGCCGCCTTGCGTCTTCCACTTTGTCAACTCGCATCACTTCACCGACGGGGGACCCAGGCGTAACGCTTGTTTTTCTTTCTTATTACGCTCACCTGAGGAGAGCTTAATGGATTTGAGTCCGTTTGTCTCTTTGTTTATCTGTTTGTTTGTCTGTTTGTTTGTCCGCACAGAATAAATATGATTTTCTCTGCAACCGTTGGTCCGATTGACAGGAAACTTTCACCATAGATTCAACTCCACCTGTAGATTTTTTAAAATGATAATTGTGACGTCATAGGTCACGTGGTTCGGCCACCATCTTCGAAAAACTTTGCACCTCTATATCTCTGAAAGCGCTGAATAAAAAAATTGAGACATGGCTCATTGTAAAGAACTCTCCATGGGCAATAAAATATGCTAATGATGATGTCATAGGTGCCTCCATTATGACGTCATAATTCGACAAGTACAAAACTTCATCCGATCAAGATGAAATTTCTTGAGCATAATCAAGGAATAAATTAGTTTAGGAAAGATATAATGATGACATCATCGGTCATGTCGTTCGGCCGCCATATTTGTTTTAACACAAAAGCCTTTAAAACCACTGAAAATACATCCTGGCGAAGGTCTGCAATTTCTAATTGAAGACCATAGAATTATAACCAGGCTAAGTCACATTTTAGTCATTTCGAGAAAAACGTGAAAAATATTTTGAAAAACGTGAAAAACGTGAAAAACGGGGAAAGAAATAATAAAATGTGACTTAGCCTGGTTATAATTCTATGGTCTTCGATTGCTCTTTCTTGTTTTATAAGCTATGTGCACGTACACTTCAAAGAAGTTTATTTGAAATCTTTATTTTTTAAATGTCATTTTGTATGCTGTAACAAAAGAGTAACTTTGGTTTTCACAGGACACAAAGGTGTAAGGTAATGTTCTTATACACTGCCCAAAAGACGTTTTCCCAGGGACGTTTCCATTTGAATTGTATTCTTTATATAGTCAGAATGTTTCTTTCATTCAACCCACTCTCCCACGTGTGTGTGTGTGTGTGTGTGTGTGTGTGTGTGTGTGTGTGTGTGTGTGTGTGTGTGTGTGTGTGTGTGTGTGTGTGTGTGTGTGTGTGTGTGTGTGTGTGTGTGTGTGAGACCCACTCTCTCCCGTGTGTGTGTGACCCACTCTCTCCCGTGTGTGTGTGACCCACTCTCTCCCGTGTGTGTGTGACCCACTCTCTCCCGTGTGTGTGTGACCCACTCTCTCCCGTGTGTGTGTGACCCACTCTCTCCCGTGTGTGTGTGACTCACTCTCTCCCGTGTGTGTGTGACCCACTCTCTCCCCGTGTGTGTGTGACCCACGCTCCCCCATGTGTGTGTGTGACCCACTCTCCCCCTGTGTGCGACCCACTCTCCTCCTTGTGTGTGTGTGTGTGTGTGTGTGTGTGTGTGTGTGTGTGTGTGTGTGTGTGTGTGTGTGTGTGTGTGTGTGTGTGTGTGTGTGTGTGTGGGGTGTGTGTGTGTGTGACCCACTCTCCCCCTGTGTGTGACCCACTCTCCCCCTTGTGTGTGTGTGACCCACTCTCCCCTGTGTGTGTGTGTGTGTGTGTGTGTGCGTGTGTGTGTGTGTGTGGCCCACTCTCTCCCATGTGTGCATGTGACCCACTCTCCCCCGTGTGTGTGTGTGTGTGTGTGTGTGTGTGTGTGTGTGTGTGTGTGTGTGTGTGTGTGTGTGTGTGTGTGTGTGTGTGTGTGTGTGTGACCCCACTGGTATATGATATTCTCTGTAGGTGATTCTGTCGGTCTGTTTGTCTGTGGTTGTGGCTACACCCGGTCTGGGAGGGGCTTCAAAAACACATTTCCACCATTTTGTTTCCTCGCATGGCTTTGAAGCCTCTTTTGTTAGGCTCGTGGTTTCTTACTCTCTCTCACAGTTTTATTTCAATTCCAATTCAATATCTCATTTCATTTTTCACAGTCGCTAACATGGTTTTAGACTCGTTTGCAAAAAACGGGAAGAAAATTCGATGAAAGTTATCATTTGTAGAACAAAATGCATTTTTGATGAGAAGGCCTGCAACATATAAAGGCCATTTGTTGAGACTCCGTCACGACTTTGTCTCGACTCCAATTCAACATCACAGTCGCTGGGATGGTTAAAGTCTGTTTCAGCAAAAAAAAATTACATTATTGAATGTTGTGCATAACAAATTTGGTTGATACCTTTTCTTACTGTGGCCTAACAGGTGTTTTGTTTTTTTCATATTGTGGATGCCATTGACCTTGACCTTTTACCAATTTTTACCACATTTTATACACAATGGCACATTACCTGTAGGGTGATTGCATCACCCTCACAGAGTGATGCATCCATACACACACACACACACACACACACACACACACACACACACACACACACACACACACACACACACCTCGTTTTTTCATTTGTGTTCCTCAAAATTCTATCTCTCTCTTTTATTCACAGACACACATACACACATACACACACACACACACACACCCGTGGCCAGTTACATTTTGCCTGTAACAAAACTTACACGTGCAATGCTGACGTGTGGAAAATATAGCACCACAACTTATTCCTTTTCCGTTAATATTCATCACATAATGAGGCACCTGTATTGACTGACATGCATTACATATTGATGATTGTACATGTATGCAATAAGGCAATCGACCAAACACTCACATCCTACTTTATTATATTTACAGGCAACAATATATCGTTATTTCAGTGCTGTATTGAGGCCAGAAAGATGCGCTGTTAATCTCACTTTTGATATGTGGTTGATAGATCAAAGCAGAAAGCATTTAATACAGAAAAAGTATCAAATATGGCTTTTTTACATATTAGACATCTGAATACAGTACTGTCGTAAACACAGGAAGTGGTCTCTTTTTATAGTTTGTCATGACAAATTCTTCCTGCGAATCTTCACTATTTTACAAATTACATGATACATCACTTTGCTGTAAATGTGCACATGCATCATGCGACATACACATTTTACCTTATTGGAGGTTTTACAGGCAATCAATATCAATATTAAGTCTTTATTTTCCCTGTACTCAAGCCAAACGGACTTTTAATCTTCCTTCTGTTGCGTAGCCGATGATTTCAAAGCATCAGGCAGAATCGATTCAAAGCAGAAAGCAGTTCAGAATACATTTCTGTTGTGCACCAAATGAGGTCTGTGTTGCCTGGCATGGTGAAGGCAGTATGAATGTTTACTACATGTGTATTTTACAAAATGTTTATCTGCTGTTTAAAGTGTAAATCTGTGATTTACTTTAAATGTAGTAGATTCCGTTGAAGAATGGATGAGGAAAGAGGAGGTTATAATCCTGTGGCAAACAGTGCAGGAGCAAGGACCCATGGAAATTCCACATAATGTAAAATGTGATTGAAAGACCTCAACCCCCCCCCTCCCCACACCCCTCCCCTCTCCTTCCTCCCCCTCTCCTTCATCCTCTCCCCTCCCTCTCCCTCTCCTGCCCTCCCCCTCTCTCTCCTACCAAATCTCTCTCCTCCTCTCCTCTCCTCATCCATTCCCCTCTACCCTGCGACTCTCCGACCCCTTCCCTGCATCACACCTGACTAAAAATGACTCTTAAAATGTGTTTTTATCCTTTGCACCTCCGACAAGGTCGGAGACGGGGGGGGGGGGGGGACATCAAAATGAGCTCCGTCCAACCGACCAATCATCCATCCGTGCACTTTTATGTTCGCGATATTTCAAAAACTATTTAACATTTACTTTCAAATTGTAGATATCTATTCCTCATGACATAATGTCAACCTGATTAGATCATGGCTGTGATTGGCTGAATTATGTTGCCATGGCAACTATCTCGGTAACATAGCTTGTGTCTGTGATATTTCAAAAAATATTCAAGATTTAGCTTTCATATTTTTTGTCGGAGGGGCGGGCACAATGATCATTGGGATTGAGTTATGAGTGACATTTTATTTGAAAATATATTTTCATGAAGTGGATTTCTCTACAAAAACATTTTTATTCCAAATACATTTTTCAAGTTTTCATCTTTTTTGCTGTGCCTCATGTATGTGTATGTGTGTGCTGCAGAAGATCCAACATGAGAACATTATTGGTCTTGCTCTTATTGGGTGAGTTTCTCTTCTTGTAATTATGTTATAGATGCATACTAAGTATGCATGTGAATTGCTGAGGTACAAAATAGTTGTGTATATGTGCCAGTTTATTTTCCTGATTTCATGTCTGTGTGAGTATTGAAGATTAAATTAACTTCTTGTAATAATTTTATTTTCTGCTCAAATCTTGATGAATTGGGTTCCTTTTGAAGTTTAAGGCTAAACTTAAATTAATTAATACTAGCAACGGTACCCGTCCTACGGGCGGGGCTTCAATTGTGAGGCCCAAATGAAAAGGCAAAATATCAGAAATTGAAGGCTTTTTTTGTTTTAAACGATTTATATAAACATCCGTTGAATCATATCACACGCAAATCATCAAAATCTAAACAGTATTTGTAGAATTTCAATAAAAGCCACATCACTGTTCATATTGGTAAATATTATTCCATTGTGTTTGGAAAAACTGGAAAAGTTGGAAAATTGGGAAAAAATTGGAAAAACAATTTAGCCTATTTTACTCCAGGGTGTCCCAAGATTACCCACCCAAAATTTTGTTGCGATCAGTTCAGCCGTTTTTGCGGTACCTTGGACAGACAGACAGACAGACATTTGGTGAATTATAGTAAGACAAATAATATTCCATTGTGTTTGGAAAAACTGGAAAAGTTGGAAAATTGGGAAAAAATGGAAATTGGAAAAATTGGGAGATTGGGAAAAAAAATTGGAAAAACAATAAAGCCTATTTTACTCCAAGCGGTCCCAGGATTACCCACCCAAAATTTAGTTGCGATCGGTTCAGCCGTTTTTGCGGTACCTGGAAACAGACAGACAGACATTTGGTTAATTATAGTAAAGACTAGTGGGGTCACCCGTGGGAATCCCACGGGCATGGACGTGTGTGACATTTCGACATATTGAGTTAGATGCTGCACCTGCACATTCAGTTTCACAAAATGGTTACTGGCAATTTATCAGATGCGCAAATGATGTAATCTACACAATGTATTTACTTCTGATAACATGTGAATGCATGTGCGTGCACACCCACACACACATACACACACACAAACACACGTACACCCACAAACATATATATATACACACACACACACACACACATATATAAACACATACTCACACACACACACACACACATATATATATATACATACACACACACACACACACACACGTACACACACACATGTACACACACATGTACACCGACACACATGCATACACATACACATACATATGTGTACACACACACACATATGTGTACACACACACACACACACACACACACACACACACACACATACACACATGCACACACATATACACACACACACACACACACACATATATAAACACATACACACACACACACACATCCCCCTACCCCCCCCACACACACACACACACACACACACACACACACACACACACACACACACACACACACACACACACACACATGTACACACACATGTACACCGACACATATGCGTGCACACACACACACACACACACACACACACACGTACACCTACACATGTCCCACGGCACATGTATATATCCCACATCCCACATGTATATACATGTTTAAAGTGTATGTGCCCCTCCCTCCTCCCTCCTCCCTCCTCCCTCCTCCTTCCCCTGCCCGGCAATGCTGGGTACTTCTGCTCGTAACTAATAAAATAAAAACGAAGAAATATCTCTCAGCAATTTCCTGTCTGTTAATTTATATATTTTACAAATGTGAATGACACGTCCATGCACACGTGAAATGGAGTTTGTTTTTTCACACGTGAAATGAACACGTGAACCTTTACTTCCGGATAATAATGTTGAATGAAATAAGAACGAAGAAATATATGTCGGCATCATTGTTGACGTTTTTGTGACGACTGTCATCAAACGGAAAAGTAATATATTGTTACGGACCGCGGATAAGATGTTAATGGATTGCTGAGTGGATGGCGGCCGCGACCCGAACTATTAACAATGACTAAGACCCGATTCCTTAAACGTGGGCCAAATCGTGCCACAGATATTCAATTTGGAAAAGACAAAGACGACGGATGTGAAGAAGAAGAAGAAGAAGACAAAAAAAGGTTTGAAATACGAATATAATTTATTACTATTTACAACCAAAATAAACCAAGGAGAAGGAAGGATAATAAAATAAAGCAGAAAGAGGGACGGACCAGGAGGACACAGTGAAAACTCTAGCTTACCTATTCAGTCTTAATTAATACCCCAGGACAAGACACACAAAACGGACAACGAGCAAACTCACACGAGGGATGATGACAGGAATGGCAGGAGGTGGATGGCTGGAGGGGGAGGAAGGCACGGAGCTGGCTGGAGCTTGATCCCGCACGGGACGTCGGGCTGAACCTCGACGGCCGCCGATGCCACCGATCCCGTGGTTTGCGTGGGGTAACGGGTCGGAGCTGCCTGGTGGAGCCAACGCTGCTGGTGGGGGGTCTGGCGTGACGGGTTCTCTCTCCCTCTCTCACAAACTCGCAGGACTCTCTTCAGGCTTGTCTGTCATCTGATCTCCTCCCTCCTCGACTCTACTGGGGGCGTCTCCCGCGGGTTATATAAGCCCCACCCTTGACCCTTTTGCGAACCTCCCCCAAACGTTCTCTCTCCGCCCTCTAAAGCCAACCCCTCGTTCTGGGTTGGTCGGCAAGGGCTGGTTCACTCCTCCCCTCTATGACGAGGTGGAGACACGCCTTTCTTCCCCGACCTTACCTCGTGGCTAATGGTGGTTTTGGGGCGATTCGAGCTAGCCCCAGCCAAAGGGCAGCAATGGCGAATGAAGAAAACCGCCCAAATGCAGTTGGCAATTGCAGCAAACCTGGCAAACCTGGCACTTTGAAGATGCCATGTCGGAGGGATCTACCTTATTTAATGCAGTGCAATGGAGTGTCAAATTAATGGAAGACAAGGCCTTACCCTACTACACAGAATAAGGAAATAACTGTCAGCAAGGAGGAAATCTATTATTGGCTACGTGGGTGCTTGTGAAATAACTACGAGCACGACCTTTGACCTTTATACACAACTGGAGGAAGGAGGGTCCACAATAAAACAATAAAAAAAAAACACAATCCTCATATCCACAACAATATCTTAACGGAAAAGAAAAAGCGAATTTTTAATATATGTCGACATTTTCCCCGACTGTTATTTTAGGTGGTGTATTTTCGTGTATCATCATGGCACGATTTTAAAAAATATATCTCTGCATTTTCCCGTGCGTGCGTGAATGTTCTCAATTATTTCTGACACCGAGTCTAAAACCATTGATAAAAATTAAATCAGATGGTGAATTCGATATAAAATCGTGAGGGTGACTCAATGAATGGGCTTTATTTTACAGGCCTCTGAGAATTCATTTCGTTCTATAAACGGAAACTTTCATCGGATTTTCTTCCCGTTTTTTTTCAACCGAGTCTAAAACTATGTTAGTGTCTGTTAAAAATGAAATGATATATCGAATTTGAGTTGAAATAAACCTGTGTGAGAGAGAAAGACAGCACGGGCCTAACTAAACAGGCCTCAAAGCTATTCTAGTTAATAAAATGGTGGATATTTGTTTACATGAAGCCTCTCCAAGAATGGGTGGAGGAATGGGTGGAGCTACCCTGCAAACGGAGTAAGCCACACCCCGGACAGACAGACAGACAGACAGACAGACAGAATCACCTTCGCCGATTATAATATAGATTACTAGAACTGCACCAACATCATACATTGACTTTTAAGAAAAAAGGAGTTTAGGACATTATTCGTAAATCGATTGGGACCTCGAGTCGGCGAATTGGACTCGAGTTACAAAAAATTGCAACTTGACAGAATTGACTTGAGACTCGGGCTTGGGACTTGCAACTTAAATGCGACTTGTTGAGTTTATCAGGATTGTTCACAATGTTCGGAAAATAATCATTGAGTAAAGATTGAATTAAAATGGGGTTTAAAATAAATGGAAAATGATTTTCAGTTGGGCGCAGTTCGGTTAATGACGACATATACTTTGTATGTGTATACTGCACATGTGCATGACGTCAGCGCTCACAGCCACCAGCTCGCATACCATTCTGCACTGGGGTTAAAGGGAGTGTCCACTCTCCAGACAGCACAGGACACACCATGTCCAAGTGGCAAGCACCAGTCTTACCAACAGTAGCAAAGCTCTATTCAAGCCATGCCATCGACATTCTTGTCAAATCGGGGATACTTAGCCCTGTGCACGTCCGAACCCTATAAAATGATTTTGCGATTATGTAAACCTCATTTGACTTGGATTATTTAAACTTCGTCATTAATTGTAAATTATATCACAACATCGTCAATAATTGGCCCCGCCCGCCCTCCGGCAAGGTCGGAGATGGGGGACATTGAAATCAACAGGTCAACCGACTGACCGATCATTTGTCCACGTACTTTTGTGTACGTGATATTCCAAAAAAAATTGAAAATTCTGCTCTCATATTGCAGATATATATTCCTCATGGCATTACCTCAACCTGATTAGATTGCAGCTGTGATTGGCTGAATTAGGTTGCCAATGCAACCATCTCGGTAACTTGGCTTGTGTACGCAATATTTCAAAAAACGTTCAAGATTTAGCCTTCATATTACATACACGTCAGGTGGGTCGACGACAACCGTTGACTACCTGATGGTGCGTCGGCGAGATAGGGGGCACCTCCGGGACACAAAGGTGATCCCGGGGGAGGAGGCTGTTTCACAGCACCACTTGGTTGTCTGCGACATAAGGGTGAAAGGTGCGAGGAGAGCTCGGCGGGTGAAGTACCAACCGAGAATGAAGGTGTGGAGGTTGAAAGAGGTGACAGTAAGGGAGGCATTAAAAGAGAGGCTGAGTAGGGTAGAGGATGATGTGGTTGAGCTTGAAAGTGGTTGGATGTCAATGAAAGCTAGTCTGTTGGGAGCCGTTGGTGAGGTATGTGGATGGACAAAAGGACCACCGAGGCACTCGGAAACATGGTGGTGGGATGTTGAGGTTGGGAAGAGGATTGACGAGAAGAGGAAGAAGTTCAAAGAGTGGCAGAAGGCGAAGGGTACGGGAGCAGAAACAGCAGAGCATGAAAGTTATAAGGCAGCCAGGAAGGCTGCAAAGAAAGAGGTAGCAAAGGCGCAGGAGGCATGTAGGAAAATGTTCGGAGAATGCTTGGATTTGGAAGAGGGTCAGAAAGCAGTATTCAGGATTGCAAAGCAGATAGCGAAAGAGAGGTGTGATGTGATGGGGGTGAGTTGCTTGAAGGATGAAGTGGGACAAATCGTTGTCGACCCAGATGGAATTAAAGGAAGATGGAAAAGATATATGGAAATGCTGTTGAATACAGAGAATGAATGGGATGGCAACATAGAGAGTAACCCAGTTTTAGGACCGGCAGAGAAGATAACTGAGAAGGAAGTTGAGGAAGCGATAAAGGCAATGAAGAGTGGAAAAGCGGGAGGGCCGATGGGAGTTGTGGGAGATATGTTGAAGGCAGCAGGAAGTTGGGGTGTGAAGAGAATGACAGAGATATGTAATCTGGTGGTGAAAGAAGGCCGCATTCCAGTGGATTGGGAACTGAGTACCCTCGTCCCTCTATACAAGAGGAAAGGTGACCCTCTGGAGTGTGGCCCGTACCGAGCGATAAAGTTATTGGAGCATGGAATGAAGATATTGGAAAGGGTGTTGGAGAGGAGGATAAGGAAGAAAGTGAAGATCGACGAAATGCAGTTTGGATTTATGCCACGAAGAGGAACGACAGATGCGCTTTTCATTGTGAGGCAGTTGCAGGAGAAGTACATGGATAAGAGGAAGAAGTTGGTTTTTTGGGTTTGTTGATCTGGAGAAAGCATTCGATAGGGTTCCACGCAAAGTATTGACATGGGCATTGAGGAAGTTAGGAGTGGAGGAATGGTTGATCAGAGTAGTGATGGCAATGTACAAAAGAGCACGCACAGCTGTAAGGACGAAGGACGGGAACAGTGGTGAGTTTGAGGTGAAGGTGGGAGTGCATCAGGGGTCGGTACTAAGTCCACTACTATTTGTAGCTGTGATGGAGGTGCTGGCTCAGACCGTAAAGGAGGGTTTACCGTGGGAATTGTTGTATGCAGATGATCTGGTGTTGATTGCGGAAAGTATGGATGGACTGAAGGAAAAGATGAACAAGTGGAAGGAATGTATGGAGACAAAAGGTCTGAAGGTGAATATCGGAAAGACAAAGGTGATGGCAAGTGGTAAAGCATGTGGTGAGATGGAAAGAACTGGGAAGTGGCCGTGTGCTGTGTGCAGGAAGGGTGTCGGAGTGAACTCCATTCAATGTACAATGTGTGCTGAGTGGGTTCATCAAAAATGTAGTGGTCTGAGAGGGTCATTAACCAGTGTGGCAGCTACATTCAAATGTAAGGTGTGCACAGAGGGAGCTGCAGATGGAGGAAATGTTGAGTTGGATCTTGGAGACGGCGTGAAGCTGGAAGGTGTGAAAACATTTTGCTACCTCGGAGACATGCTGAATGGAGAAGGTGGATCAGACTCGGTAACGGTTGCTCGAGTGAGATGTGCATGGAAGAAGTTTCGGGAACTGAGTGGCGTGCTGATGAGGAGGAGAGTGTCGCTGAAGCTGAAGGGAAAGGTGTATGCTGCATGTGTGAGAAGTGTTATGATTTATGGGAGCGAGACATGGGTAATGAATGTAGAGCAGCAACGAAGGCTGGAATGGGTGGAAATGCGAATTGGTTCGATGGATGTGCGGAGTATCGTTGAGAGAGAGGAAGACAAATGATGAATTGCGAAAGATGATGGGAATATTGCCTGTGATTGATGCTGTGAAGAGGAACAGATTGAGATGGTTTGGTCATGTATTGAGGAAGGATGAAAGTGACTGGTTGAGAAGAGTGATAGAAGTTAATGTAGAAGGAAGTAGAGGACGGGGAAGACCGAGAAAGACTTGGCTAAAGATGGTGGATGAAGAAATGCGGGCAAGGGGGTTAACAAGGAGAGATGCAGAAAATAGGGCAAAATGGAGAAGATTGTCATGGGGACCGCAAGGCTAACCCCCGCTCTAGCAGGGAACATGGCCTTAAAATGCATGTTGTTGTTGTTGTTGTTGTTGTTGTTGTTGTTGTATTACACAGATATGGACCTCGTACAACCCAAAAGTCAGATGACCTCACATATCAATCAGCTCCTTATGGTAAATTATATCACGACAGCGAATGAAGTTAATAAGTTATACGTTTCATTTTCTTCAATGTCAAACCCCCTATATATATATATATATATATATATATATATATATATATATATATATATATATATATATATATATATATATATATATATATATATATATACATATATATATATATACATATACATATATATATATATATATATATATATACATATATATTTATTCCCCTATTTCCCCAATACTCCCCAACTATCCCCAATCCCCCATTCCCTAGTCCCATTGCCTGTAAACAACACTCTGTAGAACCGACCTTCCCCTTTTCCCCCCATTAAATGTCGTGCCCAGGTCCACCGCATCTCACGTAGACAACTTTCGGACATCTTGCTAGTTATTCTTAGTCTATGTCAGTTAAGGACTCGTTTCCATTAATTCTGACTCTTCGTTGCACCAGAATGTGATTATATGGCACCAGTAGTGAGTTTAGGACCTTCCCATACCTCCTCCCATCTTCTTCCCCAAACAACAACTACAACAACAACTACAACAACTACAACAACGGCGCGCGCGGGGAGTGTGCGTCCTCACTCCGGCTCGGTTAGCCGCCATTACCCATGTGCGCCGACGGGGTTACCACGAAGGGGCTGCCTGTCGGCCCCTCGTCAAGGGCGGAGCCGGTAACCCCCCGCACCCAATGAGAAGCAACGGGCCGATTCCATCTGGGGCGGAGCAAACGAGCCGAGGGCGTGTCACTCCCCGCCGGAGATACGCAGCGACTTACCGGATGTGAAGGGAGATGCGCCTGAACCACGGAGAGCAAAGGACGCCACCCCCAGCGCGACGATACCTCCCCGCATCTTTGGACCGGACCGGGTCGATTCTGTCCTTGAGCCAAGAGTGCACCTTGAGCCATCGACTGCCCGCTTTCCTTGCCATCAATCCCCGTGTGAGTCAGTTTTGTCCTGTTTATCTGTGGTCTGTCGGGAATAAGATAAGTGTGTCTAAGTGCCTATCTTTCTATGCTGTCCCTCTCATTCCTGTAATCTAACCTTCCGCCATATTATAACCTCCTCCGGAGGTCTTGAGAACCGTATCCCTGGTGTCGTGTCATTTTAATCCCAGCCGTTGTGTCCTTTTCCTTCATTGATCTAGCGTAGCGCGGCTCGGCCAAGGTTCGAGTATAATCGGGTAACTTGTGCGGACACGGCGGCCATTCCGCTCGGCCCACCATAACATCAAAGTCGTGTCTGTAACAATATGTATATATATATATATATCTATATATATATATATATATGACTGTATTTGTATATATATATATATATATATACATATACAGTCACGTGAAAAAGTAAGTACACCGCATGTAAAGTTTTGACTTTTTCAACATATTTCAACATACAGCTATTTGATCTTCATTTCAACAATATTGATAGATAAAGGTGAGATAATATAACAAATATCATGAAACATTTACATTTTGTAGTCCATTGTACAATTTAAATCAACATAAATGCAAATTTCGCATGTGGAAAAAGTAAGTACACCCCTACATTTATCACTACTTCAAAAACCTAAAATTAGAATCAGGTGCACCAGCTCAGGTGCAAATGATTAGAACATCATTAGAGAGGGTCATGGAGGAACCTGTCTTATTTAAACCTCAGACATTTCGTTTGGTTTGCTCTTTGTTGTTGAAATGTGCGGCGTCACCATGCCTAGATCAAAAGAGCTCTCTGAGGCCTTCAGACAGAAGGTTATAGATGCCTACGAGTCTGGGAAGGGATTTAAAAAGATCTCCAAACAATTTGAAATCAATCATTCGACTGTCCGGAAGATCATCTACAAGTGGAGAAGATTCCAAACAACTGCCATCCTGTTCAGGCCAGGCCGCCCCAGCAAGTTCAGCTCGAGAGCAGACCGCAAGATGCTGAAAGAAGTCTCTAAGAACCCCAGAATTTCATCACGGGACCTACAGGTAGCTCTTGCCAATGCTGATGTCAAAGTGCATGAGTCTACCATTAGAAAGAGGCTGCACAAATTTGATCTACATGGGAGGTGTGCCAGGAGGAAACCTTTGCTGTCCAGAAAGAACATCAGGGCAAGACTAAAGTTTGCCAATGAACACCGAGGCAAAGACCAGCACTTCTGGAACAATGTGCTCTGGACAGATGAGTCAAAGGTAGAGCTATTTGGCCACAGTACCAGAAGACATGTTTGGTGAAAACCAAAGACAGCATTTGACCACAAGAACCTGATACCAACTGTAAAGCATGGTGGTGGAAATATTATGGTTTGGGGCAGCATCAGGGCCTGGGCATCTCACCATCATAGAATCCACTATGAATTCTTCATTGTACCAGAGGGTGCTTGAGGATAATGTGAGGCCATCTGTTGGAAAGTTGAAGCTCAACCGAAGGTGGACCTTGCAACATGACAATGACCCTAAACATATCAGTAAATCCACCAAGGAATGGCTGAAAAGAAAGAAATGGAGGGTTCTGGAATGGCCAAGTCAAAGCCCAGATCTAAATCCCATCGAGATGTTGTGGGGGGGATTTGAAACGAGCTGTGCATGCAAGAAACCCCTCAAACATCACACAGCTGAAAGAATTCTGCATTGGGAAGTTTGCAAAAATTTCTCCCAGTCGATGTCAGAGACTGGCAGGCAGTTATAAGAAACGCCTACTTGAGGTTGTTTCTGCCAAAGGGGGCAACAAAACACAACAACAACAGGCATTTTAAAGGCCATTTTCCCTGCAAGAGCGGGGGTTAGCCTAGTTGAGGTTGTTTCTGCCAAAGGGGGCAATACCACCTATTAGAGCCAAGGGTGTACTTACTTTTTCCACATGTGAAATTTGCATTTTTGTTTATTTAAATTATACAATGGACTACAAAATGTAAATGTTTCATGATATTTGTTATATTATATCACCTTTATCTGTCAATATTGTTGAAATGAAGATCAAATAGCTGTATGTTGAAATATATTGAAAAAGTCAAAACTGTACACGTGGTGTACTTACTTTTTCACGCGACTGTACATACATATAGGCGCGTACGCTGGATCAGCACATTGCTGCGTCCTTGGACGACTCCTCAGCACAATCCTGACGCACACCACCGTGTGTGTTAAATGTGGTGTTGTTACAGCGGCTGGAGTGCAAATCCTGCCACCAACCTCCTTGAGAGCGGACCCAGTATGCTGGTACTCATTTCGCTGACCTCGGAAGGATGACTGGTTTAGTCAACCCACCTGGTATTAATTCAACAGCTGAACAGGATTCAAACTCAGGACCTTAGGATCCCAAGCCCACCACCCTAACCATTAGGCCAACACGAGGTATAATTTAACATCGATATAATAATAGCGTAAGGACTCGACTTTGTTATCCCTTTTACGCCGCACCCAGTGACCCGATGCCCACGGCACTAATGGATTTACGATCTACGAACCGCGCTCTTTGTTTATCACGTACAGCCATACTCGAAAAATCTGAATTAGCCGACGTTGGGGCCCAAACGCATCCGATTAACTGCCGATACGACGCCATCTTACGACGCCATCGTATTGGTGTCTGCTGGGCGAAGGTGAAGCAAGCCATCCGCTGATTGGACAGGCGAAGGCGAAAGCAAGCCGTCCACTGAGTGGACAATCCAGAGCATGCATTTGTGCCGGTGTCGGCGATCGTTGTTCATATATGCACTCTTCATTCTCATCTTTCTTCCTAACTCTTACTCGGACAAGCAAATCCCCTATGCCATCCATTAATGGTACACTCTATCCATACACCACATCCTCCCTTCCGTGGATGTTCCACGGGTTTCGGCTAGTCTATATAATAATAGCCTAAGGACTCGACTTTGTTTTCCCTTTTACGCCGCACCCAGTGACCCGATGCCCACGGCACTAATGGATTTACGATCTACGAACCGCGCTCTTTGTTTATCACTTACAGCCATACTCGAAAAATCTGAATTAGCCGACGTTGGGACCCAAAAGCATCCGATTAACTGCCGATACGACGCCATCGTATTGGCTTCTGCTGGGCGAAGGCGAAGCAAGCCGTCCGCTGATTGGACAGGCGAAGGCGAAAGCAAGCCGTCCACTGAGTGGACAATCCAGAGCATGCATTTGTGCCGGTGTCGGCGATCATTGTTCATATATGCACTCTTCATGCTCATCTTTCTTCCTAACTCTTACTTGGACAAGCAAATCCCCTATGCCATCCATAATGGTACACTCTATCCATACACCACATCTTCCCTTCCTTGGATGTTCCATGGGTTTCGGCTAGTACATAATAAATATACAAGTCAATTATTAAAATCTCCTTTCCCACATTGAATGCTGTGGTTCTATGTGTAATCAATTTAAACACAAGCTGAGGTTACTGACTGGGTTAATGTACATTTGTTCAAGTAGGTACACTAAATATGAGAAGTAAATTTAACATAAATAGATTTTTGCTTGGAACAAAGAAAAAAATGTCCACTGTATGAAGTTGACAAATAAAAACCTGTGTCTTAATTCCTTGATATCTTGTACTCCTTATAAATGTGGGAATTGGCACAAGGTGAAGTAATACTTGATTGGAGACTTCATTTGAGACTTGCCCTCAAAGATTTAAGACTTGGTTGAGACTTGCCGAAAGTGACTTGTTGACATTTCTTGTGTAAATTGACAAATTCTTTGCTAATAATACGGTCATACCATCGGATGGTATTCTTGAGTCAAGATGTCAAACCAGGAACATAATCTGGTTCTTTTTCACAAGTAAAGCTTGTTTTGCTTGAACGCAAATGTGTGCATGACTTTAGCATGATGTAAGTGATGGACTTTTACCTGATATGTTTTGATTCATGCTTGTATGCCATTGTCATTCCATGGACGATGCAGCAAGAGAAAGGAGCAATGTTTGGGCAAAAAATCCAGATGCCTATTATGAACAAAATGGGGTGGTCGGTGGTATGGCAACACTCCCTTGCCATTCTCCGCCAGAACAACAGCAAGACCTGGACTTTGAGTGGACGTTTATGGACGACACAAACGTGGTGAGATAAACAGGAATTTACCAAACTATCAAAATGGCATAAAATTATTAAAATACTATTCATCGATGTGTTTCATCAGTCAAACATTGTAAACTATTGATGATATACTGTATAATAACAGCAGATCTTGATATGAAAACAATTGAAGATGAAGGTGTTTGGTATCATCTATTTATTCCATACTAACAAGGGTACCTGGCATTGCCTGGTCAATGTTTTTGTGGAGGCCAAAAACACTTCCCTGCACCCACAGAAGAATTGAATCAGGGAACATTTAGTATTGGTTCACGAGTTATCAAACAGAGTGACCACTATATTCGTCATGGGTGTGTGTCTGTCTGTCCACAGCATAACTACCCGATGATATCATCCGATCTTGATGAAACTTGGGTGGGAGGTTGATATCATGATCTAGTTGTGTCCTGCCTAAAGTGGGCGTATTGTGCCCATTGTGGGCGGAGCCACGCCCCAAAAAATGTCTTTTTAGGGGGTAATCGATTTCGAGCTACATCTTCTCCGAGGGGTTTGGTGGAATCTGACATGGGTTTCGGTATTTGGTTAGGCCAATGTCATGTGTCTAGCCCCACAGAGCTCGATTTTTCATTTTCGCCCCAAGGTCAAGGTCACAAGGTCACTAAATTTAGAAAAGTCGATTTTTTATGGTTTTATTACATTGTTCGCTTCCTGATAGGGTGAAATGTCGTACATGATCTTATGTTATCACATACATCATGAAATACAAGTTTTCCAACAAATTTCAGAATCTTCGACCTTTGACCTTTGAAGGTCACAAAGGTCAAATTTTCAAAGTTGTCGGAATCTAACCGAATTTTCGGTATTGTGTAGCTAACTAACCTCATAACTGATTATACATTATTTTCTATCTCATTTCAAGGTCAGTAACCTTCGTTTTGACATTTCAAGGTCACAAAGGTCAAATTTTCAAAGTTGTTGGAATCAAACCGAATTTTCGGTATTGTGTAGCTAACTAGTCTCATAACAGATAATACATTCCTATTTATATATTTTCAATGTCGCTTTTTACCTTTGTCATTGAATACCGCTCGCTCGTGAACCATTGTTGTCTCCTGACCTGTTACTTTTATATAGCTACAAAGGCTTAGGCACAATAGAGCGATAAAAAAATCACCACACACGCTCTCATTCCTCTCAAGATTCCTGTTAATCTCATTTCTCTCTCCTCTCCACGTCTTCAAGACAGCTGTTCATTACCCCTATCCAAAACCATGATCTTCTCTTACCCCGTTTAACCATGAACCTCTCCCCACCCTCTATTTTTTTCAGATTTTTATTCCTGATCATTGTTACCCGCAACCCTTGTTTTTCCATCTCCCTCTATTTTGTCTCTAATCCCTGTTGTCAGTATTTTACCCCTCTTTCTGCTGTTCCTTTTGTTCTGTTGCATCCTAATATGTTGTGGTCTAGCTCTTCCACGAGCCTGGACTTTGTGTGCAATAAATAAATAAATGTTCTCGTGGATAATATACGCACCCCTAATTTTGATCAGATATACCTGGCAAAGTGTGGCTTATACTCAAGTTATTATGGTATTTTAAATGATTGGTAATACTCTCTCAAACTTTGAAATTTAATATTATATGATGGTGTACATTTCTAACTAGTTTGGAGAATTGCAAGGAATGCCTTATTATTAAGACTGAATAAGTAAGTACATTAGTCATCTATGTCCACAAGATGATGGAAGTGATGGAAAATGAAGTAATTTATAACTGAGAAATGGAATTAATTCATCAGGGAAAGTTGCGAGAAAGGAGTGAATGGGAAATGTGCGAGGAGAAAGGTGTGAAGGCAACAATTGGGATTGGGAGGAAATCAGAGTAAGAGGAGTCAGGTGGAGGGAGAGGGGTTGGGGAGAACGGGCAGAGGGTGGCTTGTAAGTGCCATTCTTGGTGGGTGAGGGGTAACTTTATGGTTTAAACTTCTTCCACTTAATGGAATTGGCCTAGAGGGTTTGGAGGGCATTAAACTGTTGTGGAACTTGTGATATAAAAGGTGACTGTGCTTGGCTGTTCTGAATCCACAGATTAAACATTATACAAATGCAGTTGTTTATGACGGATGCGAGCGAGTGGAGTTCATTGGAGATTTGACCAAAGGAGACGCATCCATTACTATCAAGGATCTTCACTTATCCGACTCAGGAGTGTACGAGTGTGAATGGACCTACTATTCTATCAATGGTGTTTTCCAAGATGCATATATCAGGGTGAATCTCATTGTCACAGGTGAACCTTTCCTCATTTGTTTTGTACATTTTCAAATGCTCGTAATTGCTCCTGTAAAAACTAATTCCCAAGAAATTTCTTTCATACATTCCTCCTGTCTTACAAATGGTTTTGAGTCAAATTAATGATTACAACAACAACAACAATCATGGTATAAATCGTACAAAAATATGCAATTTGGTGTCTGACTGATTTTTTGAGTCAGACACCAAATTTTGTTTGTCAGACACCAAACAGTCAGACACCAAACTCAATTTTGAGTTTTTGTTACTTATCCAATCAAAATCAAACTTGACAGGGAGACAACTGGGTCACACGATGGAGGTTGTAGCGATTTAACTCCCCCCCGCACTCCCACCGCAAGGGGTTTTTCCCCACTAAAAGGGTTGCATGTTGAGCTGTATATCCATGTTAAGATAGCTTTATGGTGGCGTTTTTCTAAGGCCGTTTCTAATAACAAAATTAACAACAACACTAATTTAATAGCATACTTAAGTTATGACATATCCATATTAATACTAATGATATCCTGTCTCCCCAAGTGGGTTTTCCTCCTTGAACAAATGCCGTGTTAACGTGCATAAATAGCTTATCGTGGCATTTTGTGGGGCACCCGTACCAGAAGTACAAATATTATAAACCACAAACACGTATGATTATCTTTTGAAACAATCGCTCCTGCTGTTTAACACTAAACTGAAATGGAGAAAACCCGGGGTGTGTTCATTTGTACTATGCAGCTAGCTAGCGCTTGCCAAGCCAGCCGTTCCTTATGAACGGTTTTGAATGGAGCGCTTGCTCGAATGCTTAAACCAGTTGGTGAGCTCTCTACAAGAAACTTGGTAACTGAACACATCCCCGATGTTCTTGAGGCCCGACCCTAGATCTACTGTAATCGAAATGACCTATAGAGGAATGACCCTTCCTGCTGCTCCCATAGGGAACAGGTGCACTAGTATCATCAAACACACGACGAACTACCAAGCATGTATGAACTGTACTCCTCAATCTTCGCAGGTGAATCCAAATCCACAAACACAAGTACTACTTCAATTCCACCGCAGCACAACCCAGACAATGTTATTCTTCTTATAATTATGACTTATGTTGCGATTGCTGTCATCATCATCATCATCTCCGAATGCACGAAATAATGGTAAGAAAAATAAATGCACAAGTCATGATCAAAATACTAAACGTTTTTGTTCTTTATCTGAATGAGTCATGATGTGTCTGATACACTCTGCTGATTTGTTTACTCTCATTATATACTTTATATTTCATTGCAACCCCAGGTGCTTATATCATAATTATTTGTAATACATTTCAAAAGCAGTGCTAAAATCAATACACACTCGTATTAGTTTTCCTTTTCTAAACCCAATATTGTTTTGATAATCCTGTATGTGTAAGTTTTTCATTGTAATTCATATAATCTGGCCTTTGCAGAAACAACAAGTCTTGAGCGCAAGCAACTGAGAAATGGTCAATCGGAGGAAGATAATATCAGACTTCCTACATCTGGAGCATCACAAACTGTGCAAGAATAATCCAATTATTGTTCTCAAGGAGCATCTTTGCACAAAACAAGACACGTGGTGATGAAGCACAAGAATGTGAAAATGTCCAGCTGTTCCCCATTTTTAACTTAGAATCCTGAAAAGTCTTACCTTAGTGTAGATAATCTGACTGTCGTATTATTAGTGATCTTAATCCTTGAAGTGGGCATAAATTACTATCCTTTGTGATATTAATCACTTATCCCAAACTTTAGAGAAGAGAGCAATATGAAAAAGAAAATATCAGACATGAGGCATGCATGACTCAGCATCTGTGATCACTGCAGTAAATAAATGAGTGAGAGACACAATTGGCATTGAGTCTGTGAACAAAACGATATTTGTTTTAGCGCTTACACGAGCCTAGACTTTGTATACAAAAAAAAAGCATGAGCTTTCCTGGTCTGAATGATAACTATCAATTAAACCTTCCAAAACACCGTGTTTAATACCTCTTTAGGTGGTTAGAACTTGGGGTGAGGACACTGGGCTAACATCCGAGAGGTTGTGGAAACTCAGCTGACTCATGAATGACCATAGGGGGAAAGGGTAATCTTCCTGTTCTGCATGGTCTTGCGAGATGCCAGGAAACACATTGTGGTGGGCCTCATGCCCTGAGGTTATTTTAGGATGGGAACTAAAATGCGAACGAGGTAAAGGCTACAAGTGGTCCACGGAACCCCCAACTGAATTAAAGAAATGCACATTAAAAACAACACTGCACTCTCAAATAATCGTAGAGGAATTAACTTATTCAGAGAAATGAAATGCAAAAAACTATCATTACGAAGTAATAATCAAGCTCCTGAATATAGCCAGGCTGTAAGATATCTCATTTATTCATATATTTAAAATCTATCACAAATAATTGTTTGTATGACCTCATGAATATTACTGTGAATGATGATAATATTTAGAAATACAAGGTGAAGGGGTGCTATTGATGATTTGTTGGTCACTGGTTAAATGGGAAAATGAATTTGTCTACTTACCTCACTATATTGCAAGAAAGTGGAGAGAACTCTCCGAAGACAACCAACCAAAAGGGTAAAAGTTCAGTTTTAGACATGAGTTTCTGAGTTCAAGCATGATCAGTGAGGTAGGGGAGGGTGAAGGATGAATAAACCCAAATTAATTGGTATGAAAATCCTTTTCGAGGTTTTTCATGAACACGAAGCAGATAAACCATTATTTCATTCCATTATTTGTGCTGTCATGAGATAGACGTTTACTTGATCACATAAACCATTTAACATATATTTTGTGTTCTGATAAAAATGTATACAGTCACGTGAAAAAGTAAGTACACCCCATGTAAAGTTTTGACTTTTTCAACATATTTCAACATACAGCTATTTGATCTTCATTTCAACAATATTGATAGATAAAGGTGATATAATATAACAAATATCATGAAACATTTACATTTTGTAGTCCATTGTATAATTTAAATAAACATAAATGCAAATTTCGCATGTGGAAAAAGTAAGTACACCCTTGGCTCTTATAGGTGGTATTGCCCCCTTTGGCAGAAACAACCTCAAGTAGGCGTTTCTTATAACTGTCTACCAGTCTCTGACATCGACTGGGAGAAATTTTTTGCCCACTCCTCCATGCAGAATTCTTTCAGCTGTGTGATGTTTGAGGGGTTTCTTGGATGCACAGCTCGTTTCAAATCCCCCCACAACATCTCGATGGGATTTAGATCCGTGCTTTGACTTGGCCATTCCAGAACCCTCCATTTCTTTCTTTTCAGCCATTCCTTGGTGGATTTACTGGTATGTTTAGTGTCATTGTCATGTTGCAAGGCCCACCTTCGGTTGTGCTTCAACTTCCCGCCAGATGGCCTCAAATTATCCTCAAGCACCCTCTGGTACAATGAAGAATTCATAGTGGATTATATGATGGTGAGTTGCCCAGGCCCTGATGCAGCAAAGCTGCCCCAAACCATAATATTTCCACCACCATGCTTTACAATTGGTATCAGGTTCTTGTGGTCAAATGCTCTCTTTGGTTTTCGCCAAACATGTCTTCTGGTACTGTGGCCAAATAGCTCTACCTTTGACTCATCTGTCCAGAGCACATTGTTCCAGATGTGCTGGTCTTTGCTGAGGTGTTCATTGGCAAACTTTAGTCTTGCCCTGATGTTCTTTCTGGACAGCAAAGGTTTCCTCCTGGCACACCTCCCATGCAGATCAAATTTTTGCAGCCTCTTTCTAATGGTAGACTCGTGCACTTTGACATCAACAGTGGCAAGAGCTATCTGTAGGTCCCATGATGACATTCTGGGGTTCTTAGAGACTTCTTTCAGCATCTTGCGGTCTGCTCTCAGGCTGAACTTGCTGGGGCAGCCTGGCCTGAACAAGTTGGCAGTTGTTTGGAATCTTCTCCACTTGTAGATGATCTTCCGGACAGTCGAATGATTGATTTCAAATTGTTTGGAGATCTTTTAAAATCCCTTCCCAGACTCGTAGGCATCTATAACCTTCTTTCTGAAGGCCTCAGAGAGCTCTTTTGATCTAGGCATGGTGATGCTGCACACTTCAACAACAAAGAGCGAACCAAACTAAATGTTTGAGGTTTAAATAAGACAGGTTCCTCAAAGATCCTCTCTAACAATGTTCTAATCATTTGCACCTGAGCTGGTGCACCTGATTCTTATTTTAGGTATTTGAAGTAGTGATAAATGTAGGGGCGTACTTCCTTTTTCCACATGCGAAATTTGCATTTATGTTTATTTAAATTATACAATGGACTACAAAATGTAAATGTTTCATGATATTTGTTATATTATATCACCTTTATCTATCAATATTGTTGAAATGAAGATCAAATAGCTGTATGTTGAAATATGTTGAAAAGGTCAAAACATTACATGGGGTGTACTTACTTTTTCACGTGACTGTACGACATGTTTGAGGTTTGTAATATGTATCTCTGGGGAAGGGACTAAAACAACTAATCCCCCAGGTGGGGGGGGGGGGGGTGGGGGGGAAGAGCTATTATTGAAGGAGTACTATTAAACTTTTTGATTATATCAATTTTATCGTTTGTGTATTGATTCCCTGTTACTATGATTCTAATAAATATTATGTGTGTTGGGTAGGGGGCAGTACTATTAGATGCAGTAAGGCCTTAAGCATAATTTGTGTTCCTGTAGATCGTTAGACCATTATGAATATGCATTATGTACATGTGGTTAGATTAAGGTGTCCTTCGTACCTTCACCATAGAGAAGGATTGATATTGTGCAATTTAGATGATAGAGGTAAGGTGTCTTGTCCAGGGATGTAGTCCTGCAGGAGCACACCGGAGCAGTGCTCCGGCACCTCCATCCATCCGAGGCGGAGCTTAGCTCCCTCCGCAATAGTTAAATAAATAAATAATAATAAACACCCTGATCGGTTGAGTCATTGTGCTTTGTGTGCTTTCATGGCCAAATAATAGGATCAAACCTTGGATATGTCGATGGTTTTATAAGTACCTGGTCGAACTCGGACAGTGTACAAGAGATTTATTAATAGATAAGGATAAACATGCATGGAAGGCGTTGCACTTCGGCTCACAAAGCCAAGCACCAACATCATCTCAGCATTACAACTTGTATTCGTCTTGATATACTTTCTTCAAAGGACAAGGAACTCAAAACATGTCCCTGGTTTCACAGATTGTAGCAAGGAGAAAGACTCGGCAGGCAGGGAGTTCATAAGGAAAGAATGTTAAGGCAAGGTCAAACATAGAATATTATGATAACAGATCCTCCAAAGTCAGACAGTTAGACGCCAGGCTGGAAATGGGTTACAGGCTTTCTTCTCAACTTTGGACACCGCTGCCCCTCTCTGGAAGAGAATTCAATGAAATCCTCTTCATCGATAAGTTGGGCACTTTGTCTCGAAGTGATATTATAACAATACAGGTGTAGTAACACAGACCCGGATGAATTACCGAATACAACATCATCCAGAAGCGAGACGAACTTTCCAATCATTTAATATCCAGATTTAGTGAATTGTATTATCGAACGTTTCCAAAAAGTATTTACACCCTGGAAGATGTGACAGCGTGGAAAAGTTTGGATGCCTAAAAGCAGTTGAAGTCTGGGTGGATCAGTGCTGTGAGTGTTTTTGTGAAGAATGCCTATCACATTGTAGGAGCAAAGGTATGTTTATAATACATCAGCGGCATGCACTCGTGTTGGCAGAACAGATAAGCATGACGTTATATTACATGATAACATGCTTATCTGCTCTGCCATCTCCTTCAATACTCTCTGCTATCTATCTGGCCCCAAAGCTTTATCTTCTTTTGTCAATTCCAAGAAAGACAACAATTTTTGTGAACGACACCAACAAAACTAATAATGCTAGCACACCGGACACCCAGCTTAACGTCCATCCATAGTCCAAGGCTGGACAGTTTGGAGGTGAGTGAACATACCTCGAGGCCATTCTACCAGTGCTTACCACATGGTACTAAATAAAAAAGCTTCTCTTTATTTCTTAATCTACATTACATAGCTTTGTTGAAAAATGGTCACTTTTTATTAAAAAGGGAATTGTGTTTGTTTATCATAGTAAAATGTGCGTATTTCATCTGTCACTCATTTTGGAGACTCAAATGGTAAGTGTCATGTTAAAACTTTATGTGACGGTTGATTAGATCTGGTGAGGACGTATCGGCCGACACATTGTTTTTGCAGGGCTCAAAAATTGGCACAACACCACTGGTCTCACTCATCCCATTCATTCCCTTACATCAAACTGGACGAGGGTAGTGAGCGATTATGGTGCATTAGCCTCCCATTCATAGATGGAGAAGACTCCACCTCCCCAATGCTCCAGGTCCTTGCATGGGAGGCGGACCTTGGTATCTTGGCAAACGTGGATTTGTCTGTCTTTTTGAGGCAGGTCCTGCACAATAATATTCTCAGACTCTTATTTATCTGCCTGACCTCGTTCCTGTCCTTTATATGGAAGGGTACAAAACTCCATCATTCTACTGCAACTCGTGGTCGTGGATGAGTAAAAAAACAAATAATGATGACCGATACTCATAGAGAAACAATTAGAATCATCGAGATGGATATGATGGCAGATAGTTATGTCGTTACAATTAAAATCATCCCGATAGTGTTAAGTGCTTTTAGGGCCCGCGCTAGGGCCTGCCTTTTTTACGATGAAAAAAGGTAAAAAGTCAAACATTTGAACAGCCTTGGACGTGCACCTTGACCCCATGGCCAAGGCACAACGTCAACAAGGCTGTCCCAATAACATTACACATGCGCCTCAACCCCAAGGCTGAAGCACATGGTCATTCAAACACATGCATCATGACCCCGAAGGGCCACAATGCATGGTCATACAATTGGGACCACTCCTCTCAATAGGAGTAAGACCCCATAATCCACTTGACAGAGAAATTACTCCTGCCAGGTACGATTTGCATTTTTCCTTCTCAGAGGAGGCCACGAGTGTGAAGCCAATCGTCAAATGTACCTGTCCTTACATTTTGTCACGCCACCCGTGATATAATCCTGTTATTGACTTCTTGCTGCGAAAGACAATCAGTGACATCGTTCTTTCAACAAAGACATCACCGAAGGGTAAAAGAAACTCACCAGATTGATATACTGAGTTCAGAAAGTAAACCCGTCAAGAAAAAAAAATATTCCATATTAAATGCCAAGTCTGTATATATGTATATATATATATATATATATATATATATATATATATATATATATATATATATATATATATATATATATATATATATATCAAGTTTCTGCTGGCATTTTGCAGGGTTATTGCCTTGAATATTTGTTTTCTTTAAAACTGTTGGTCCAATTAACACATTTTCAACAAAGGATTACTTCCTCCTGGATAATCTTATGATAATTATGTCGTCATAGGTCATGTGGTATAGGTGCTATCTTGTAAAAACCGAAAAACCTTGCACCTCTATGTCTTCGAAACCGCTCCATGGAAAAATTTAAAGGTGGCTTATTGTGAAGTACTCCCCATGGAGAATAACATATGATAACGACAAGTAGAATGCTTGATCTGATCAGTATGAAATTTCTTAAGTGTGATCTCTGAATAAATTGGTCAAGAAAAAAACATTGATGACGTCATTGGTGACGTGGTTTGGCAGCCATATTTTTATGGCATAGCCTGTAGGGCAATGCCATCTGGAGCAGCGTTTGTCTGTCTGTCTGGTGGATGTATGTCCCTCACAAACGCCCAGCAATCAGAGCTTAGGATTTGGTCACATGACAGGGGGACAGCAGATCCTCCATTCAGCAAATCCAAGCCCGGCTACACCGTTGTTAGACGATCGGTATCGTTTTTCTTGACTCTGCACTGCTTGGGTCCTTAGTGATTAATATGGTATAATTTTCAACTCTGAGACCAGTGTTTTGGGAGGAGATACAAAAATAGGACAGCGGGTCCTGAAGCTCACCTGTTCACTCAAACTACCCACAGAACCCCCCCAGACCCTGATATTTTTAATGCCATGAACAAACATTGGTACATCACGGGTGATGAAGGTTGTGGTCAAGTTTTATCGAAATTGTGTGTGCAGTTCTGGACAAGAGAGCAAATACATTTTTTTGGGGGGGGGTCAAATTTCATTTTGTCATTTTGGGGGGTGTCCCACTTTAAACTTGAAAAACTTTGAAAAAAAACAACAACCTGAAAACTGAAAAAAAAAAAACTTGAAAAACAAATGAAAAAGACTTGGAAAACCCGAACACTGTTAGATTGAATGAACGTGCTGTTGATGTCGTGCAGGAAAAACGTCATGGAGAAGTAGTAATTAGAAAGTAAAAAATGATAGGCGTTAGCTGAGCTTTGGCACCCATGTTCATGTAATCTGAAAAACAAAAATAATCATTAGATTGTATGGCTGGCCTTTTGGTAAACATTTTTTGCAACACCTGGCAATAATAGACATTGCACGTGATGAAGAAACTAAGCACAAACATTCATTCCACACAGAGTTTGTAAACAGTTTTTGCTCCTGAGATGAAACGTTAATAACATTAACTTCACGTTTCAGGCTGGATTTCGTATTGCACTTTTCGACCTATTTCCAAAAATTGCTTTAAACCTACGTTTCGCACAAGAAAGATGCATTGAAGCACAATATATTGTCAGTAGTTAAGCAGAAATATCTTTGGTAAGAGTTTTGTTCACATCTTATGTTCATTTTGCACATTAAACACATTATGTTGTGTGTACCTAAACTTTTGACTGGTAGTATATATAGTAGACTAGCTGAATGCACCCGGCGTTGCCCGGGTTCTTTTTGAATGAATTTAATCTTCTGTACATAGGTCTGACGCGATCCCACTATCAGTTAGTGCTCAACGATTCCTTGTTCTTTCTTCTGTCGGGCCCCGCAAGAGAGAATTTTGAAGCATGTGTTGCAATCAGTCAGATATTCCTTTTTAGTGCATAAGTTGTACTTCAAGAGAATTTTGAAAGAAGAAGAAGATTTATTGCAAAATGGGTCCAGCCCGGCCAAGGCGTCCTCGACCGGCCTCGCCATCTCGCCTATAACCTTCCCGGGGCCCGTCCTGACATTTTTTGTTTGAGGTTTCCTCCTATCTTTCACCGTTCAGGAGATTAGCGTGTGCGACAAACAAACAAAAAACAAACAAACAAACAAAAACTTTCTTTTATATGTATAAGAAGATATAAGAGAGCCGTTGGTCTGTGTGTGTGTCTGTGTCGCCATTCTTCTCTGAGATGGCTGAACGGATCTTTGTCAAACTTTCAGAGGTTCATCAGTGAGTGCCTGGGAGTGTTTTAGGCAAAAACAATTTTTTGGAAAAAAAAATTAAAAAATCGTTTTTTGGGATTTTTTTTTTTTTTAATCGCTCTATGGTGCCTACGCCTTTTTGATTAATGACAGTTATATACAAGTACATATTCGCAGAAATAAATACAAAACAATCACCAGACATTTGAACACAAATAATAAAACAATTCCAGAAGCAGTCAAAGTTGGTGGTAAGGCTTCTTCTTCGTCCAGAACGTCATCATACTTAAATCAGGAACGTGATGCATATATTCAACAAAAATGCATATATTCAAAAATGCAATGCATATTGCTACGGTTTTGAGGTTTGTACAGTGAGCCTAATAAAGGTTAAAGATTTGCCCCCCATAGGTAGTCATACAAGCAACATGTAGCCTCATTTGTAGTATAGTTATTTCTTAGTATGTGTGAGAGTTGGCCCTTTCCAGTGTTAATTCTGCGTTGTGTAAAGCCAGGAAAATAGGCCCTACTGCCACCGATCATCCTACGTCCGTAACCTCAATACAGTTTGTTAACGTTGGTTCATTTTGGGCGAGTTAACACGAGGGAGGCGGAGGAGGGTTGGGGCGGAGTCGAGGCAGAGCGGCAGAGGCGATGACGGTAAGCATGAGCCGCCAATCAGGGCTCAGAGGTGGTGGCATCAGAGGGCGTGGTGAGAAGAGTTTGGTGAGTTCCAGAAGGTTCGCGGGGCGTGCCGATATAACCCGCTGCGCGAAAGCCCTCGACAGGACTTGCGTCACAGGACTTGCAGAGAGGGGAATTGATGAGAGAACTCGCATTGTACCGCTTGATGAACTTGACCATCGCATGAGAACGCGCGCGCTAACCAACACCAAGGCATTGAAGAAGAGGAGTTGGTCGTTGAATATACGCGGGCGCAGCCAGGCGCGTTTATAACGAACTTGCGCATTTTCAGCCAAGCGAGTGAACGAGGCTGAGTAACCGCCCGTTGCCGTAAAATCCGTCCCGCCCTTTGCCGTAAAGGTCCTCTCTACCGTTCGCCCCAAAGATCTCCTATGGTTCGAGCGACACGCTACGAGTCCCTGTCTTCACCGATCACCATCTTCGCGGGACGCATGTGGGCCGTGGAGAGCTGGACGAGGACCATCCCTGGACGCGTTGGGGAACACCTGCCCATCTGCAATACCCCGTGTGAGTGTGAGACGGGCCCGTTGTCCCTGGGATAATTAAGACTGTCTAAGCTTACTCTGTGTCTCTTCGTCCTTGAGCTGTATATACGTGTAATAATAATTAAACCAATCTGTTCTTTCTTCTTGATTCGATCGTCTTTGTGGTTTCATCATTGACTAAGCGTGGCACGAATAAGATCGCTTAAATCGGGGTCCATTAATTATAACTGCACGGATCACATGAACGCAAACCGCTCGGCGTGTTCCAACCACACGTGGTTCGTGCGAGGCTTGTGTCCTCGCTTCCAGGGCAGCGCGAGTACTTAGGTACGCGCGAGAATTTGGTCACGAAACCCTATTTGGCGCTGTCCGGAAGGGACGTTGCAAGCCCCGGTTCCGCCAGGCCCAGTAAAGACAAGGGGATTAATCCCCCCTTGATAAGGGGAAGAAGGCCGGCGAGAGAACAGCAACAATATATTCATCAGCATATATTCAACAAAAAGGTGAAATGATGATTTGACATTTGTGATGGATTGTGATTTGGATGCAATTCCTTTTCCATTATATTTGCCCTCATTTCAAATGTGTAGATGTTTCTTTTTCGCTTGAGCAACGCCGGGCACTCCAGCTATAAATATTTTTATACTTTGCTCGGGGTACAAATACAAATACAACTGGTGGGTAACATAGGCTATGTGGCCGCGGCCTCTATCGGGGGTATGGGGGATGGGGAGAGGGGTGTAAATTCTCTATGTAAATGTGTATCATGTCGTGCCACCTGGTGATCGTGGCAGAGGGTATTATAATTTCCTTTTTTTACCTGTGCAACACTGAGGTTATGAAGCATTCTTTACATGGGAAAAATTTTCCTCCTTCCCTTCCCCCATTGCCTCAAAACGTAGGGGTCTGTCAAAGCCACCCACCCCCCATAATATGTATATGTAGTATATCTTTCCCCTCCCTCTCACCTCACCTCCTCCTCCCCTAACCCTTCCACTCCACCCACTCCCTTCCTCACCCCTCCCTCTCCTGCTTCCAGCCCCCGGCAACGCCGGGTACTTCTGCTAGTACCATGTAAACCACATTGCGTGTGTAATGTCTGTCCCCCTTCATAATGGTAGGTTTTAAAGGCTTTGAGTAGTGCTTTAGGAGGGATTTAACGATGATTTAACAAGAGGGATGTGGACGTTTACATACTGTACATCCTACTCATCTACAAATTGGATGCGGATGCTCGGCCGTTTATTGATGTTAATAATGAAAATCCTTTTGTCAAAATCTGCCTTTTTTTTTTACATTGCACTAATGTCATTGCCGATTAATATTGTACCGTTTTCAACTTTGTGCGACCAATGGTTTGAAGGAATGCAAAAAAGATACACAGACACTGGGTCTTATTATATTGCTTTTTTAATTTAATTATTTTGTAAAATACTCATTGTAGTCAAAATGTATACTAATTATTTGTGGCCTTCAGGTGGATATAATGTATTAGTTCAAAAATAACAGGCCATTCTTATTTATTGCAATCTATTATCACATTCAGGACAAATAAATCTATAGTTGTTCAGAAAGAAAGAAAATGATCATTTATATTTTTAAATCTGAATAAAGAACTCATATTTTGTAAACATAAAAAAGCAATTATCCTCAAGTAGTTCATTTGAGACAGAACTCTGCAGACTTTTTGAGAAATCCCTTTCTCCTTTACAAATCATAGTCTTGGAATAGCAGGTAATCTTTTAGGAGACGTGGAAGGGGGATGGCAGAAAGGTCTGAGCTCAGGCTTAGCCGCTTCAACCCCATCTGCCGGCGAATGCTAATACGACAGAGGTGCTTCAGTGTCCTTGGATTACCTAAAATAGAAAAGGAAGTAGAACAAAAATTAATAAAAGCAAAATAAGGAGGAGGGTATGAGTGTATGACAGTTAAATAAGTGATGTGGGAGAGAAAAGACTTCGGGACAAGACAAGTGTACAAAGGCATTGATGGAAGTAACATTATGGGGTAGAGAGGAAAGGAAGTTAAAAACATTCCCATATGTGTGCACAAAATGAATAAAAATGGCTTATTAAACCTGAAACGAAAAATGAACATACTTTCATACTAAAATATGCCATTTGTGTCTGTCCGTCTGTCTGATGAATTTTTGACGCCAATACATTCCATCCTTACTTATCCAATCTCAACCAAACTTGACAGGATGACCAAGGGTTACATAATGAAGGTTGTAGCGCATTCATTTGCCCCCCTCCCCAAGGTGGTTTTCTCCCCCGAGCGGCTTTTCCCCACCATTGCCGTCAATGACGTTGCGTGTTGAGGTGTATAATCAATGTTAAATTAGCTGTATCGTGGCGTTTGTCCAAAGAAGAAGATTTATCGTGGCGTTTTTATGAAGACGCTTTGAATAACAAAATTAATGATAATTGCATATTATTATTAATGTTATGACAAAACAATATTAATACTATTAATGTCCCACTTCCCCAAGGCGTTTTTCCTGCAGTGATAGTGATTTCCCGGGTGTTGGCTTAGCAGTTAGGGTGCCTGCTTGGGATCCTAGGATCCTGGGTTCGAATCCTGGTCAATCGCTGAATTAACGCATGGGGGGTTGACTCAGCCTGTCATCCTTCCAAGGTCGGCAAATTGAGTACCAGGTCACTGGTAATTCCCTGTGTGTCGCAATAGGCGATTAACAGGGTTGGTGGCAGGAAGGGCATCCGGCCATAAAACATTGCTTCAAAAAAGGGGACCATGGTGCCTGAAAAAGGCCAACCCCTGCTCTGCGGGGAAAAATGGCCTCGAAAGGGGATAACGTGTTTAAATAGCTTATCGTTTTAAAGGCGTTTCCATGTGAGCAACAGCTTCTACAGGAAGAAAAAATATTATAAACCACAAACACGTATGATTTGCTTTTTAAACAGTCGCTAATGCTGTTTATGACACTAAATGAAGAAATTTGGAGGAATCCCGACATCCGTGAAGTAAGGTTTACTTGCACACCTGAGCGAAGATCTATGGTACTCCATATACCCCACAAATGTTGGGTTAATAACATGGCCCTTTCTACCACTTCCATGGCATTTTCCGTAGTGAACTTTTGAAAATCGCTCCCGCTGTTTAATACGAAACAAAGGGAGGAAGACCGGGATGTGCTCATTTACCAAGCAGCTAGCTAGCGCTTGCCCATGCCAGCTGATCCTTAACAGTTTTGAATGGAGTGCTTGCTCGAATGCTTGAACAACTTGGTGAGCTCTCCACAAGAAATTTGGTAAATGAACACACACCCAATTTTCTTGAGATCCGACCTTCGATCGACTGTAATCTATATACCGCAAAGAGGAATGACCCTTTCTGCAGCTCCCGTAGTGTGCGGGTGTACTCGTAAACAAAATGCACTGTAAACAATTAGCTCGGGTTTGAATGACATCTCGTGTGGTTAACTGCAGAAATGAGAATTTTTTAATATTAAAATATGTTCATAATTCTCATCATAATTCATAACTGAAATAAAACTTAATTTATGTGGATTTTCTTTTGTTTTCCTGGACTAAATAAGTGAAATACGTTCGGCCAGAATACAAAGCTCTCCATGTCATTTGGAATATGGCACATAAAATAACAGTCAGGGACTTATTAATTAGCAATGGGAATCCCAAAAACAATTCATGCAATTTATTGGTGCCTCCTTTGTCCATGGGTTCAAAATTGGACTGTTTTAAACATTTTAAACAATGAATAATAATTGCTTGCAATCCATGGACACATTTCTGGGCACACATTATGATTTGAATATTTACATTGCTGAAAATTTACATTGGGTGTGTAAAAGTTGTGGAAAAATGTGATGCACACCATTAATATGTTAATTTTTTTCAATTTCAATACAATGAATGCCCTATTTTAAAAGTCTGTTTGTTGTTCTCTGTTGTTGTTTTTCACTTTGTTGTACCTTTCCTATTTCATCCCCAGGTGCTGCACGACGTCATCACCGGGCACCGAAGGGGTCCTGGTGATGACGCACACTGAAAGGGAGTACTCGGTTTTCACTCCGGTTGTTGTACACCACTCCTTTCCTATGCCATCTCCAGGCGCTGCATAAAGTCATTGCCGGGCACCGAAGGGGGCTCGGCAATGACGCACGCTGAAAGGGAGTACTCAGTTTTCACTCTGGTTGTTTGTTTGTTTTCTTGGTTGTCCGGGCGATATCTCAGCCATCCTTTGAGCTAGGAAGCTGAAATTTGGGCACAAAAGTGAGCACGTACTTTGTCAAAAACGATACTTTTTGTATTTTAATTAACCAATTAATTGATTAGTTACTTAATTATTATCGATTAATTAAGTACTTATATATTTCCTTTCTCTTCTGGCCATTATCTCAGGCACCTTTTTAGGAAGGAAGCTGATATTTATGACCAAGTGATTTGGCTGTAAAGGCTATTCTTGATTTATTGATTAATTAATTAATCGCTTAATAATTTAATTATTCGATTAATGACTAAATTAATTATTATTTTTAAGTTATAGATTCGGATGAAATGGTGGTGTGTTCTATGAGCCAATTGTTTTTTTTTTGTTTTTTGTTTTCATTATTAATCGTTTCTTTATTTTCTTTCTCATCTGGGCAATATCTCAGCCATCCTTTGAGCAAGGAAGCTGAAATCTGGGCACAATAGTGAGCACGTGCTTTGGCGAAAATAGTATTTTTTGTTTTTTGATTAATCAATTAATTAAAAGTAATTGATTTAATTACTTTAAAGCGCGGTGTTACGCGCGCTGCTTGTAAGCAAGGAGGAAGCGGACAACGCGGTAATTTGTAAGAGTCTTTATTCAAGAGCTCACTGTAACACTGAGCTGCTCAGGGCTGCGCGCCCCGTGTATATCGTGAGGCCACGCCTCTCTCCCGGGCGTGGCCCACCCCCACTTGGTGTGCGGGGTGATGTCACCACGTCAGTGCTTTCGTGTCCGCCACACGCGCCCCCCCAGAATCCCCGCGCACCTGAAGGGTCAGTTTGCGGGGCAAACGGATGACCCGGCCGAAGCGCCCCCTGGCGACTGGCGGCGTCTGGGATGCAGGGATGCCATCTGGGATGCCTCCGGCTGCCCCTGGGATGGGTGCAGGACCGGGGGGCGGCGGGGCTGGGCGGTGCCTGACGCGGGGGTCGGGCCACTGGCGGTGGATGGTCCACGTCGAGGTGGGCCAGCTTGAGGCGGTCCACAGAAACGTGGTCAGGAGTACCGCCGATGTCCAGGGTGAAGTGCCTCACCCCGGTCTCCAGCACGCGGAAAGGCCCGTCGTACAGGGGCCGCAGTGGTGTCCGGTGGGCATCGTGGCGGACAAAGACGTACTCCGCCGTGCGAAGCTCCGGGGCGACGTGCGTCGGTGGGTGCCCGTGGCGTGCCGTTGGCACCGGGGCGAACCTCTGGGCGGTCTCCTGCAGAGCGGAACGCTGCTGTGCCGCGGACCATGGTGCCATGGAGTCGGGGAGGAACTCGCCCGGCACCCGCAGCGGTTGCCCGAAGACCAACTCCGCTGCGGATGCACGCAGGTCCTCCTTGGGCGCCGTCCGGAGGCCCAGCAGGACCCAGGGGAGCCTGTCGACCCAGCCGCCGTCGCGGAGGGTGGCCCGGAGCGCGGCCTTCAATGAGCGGTGAAATCGCTCACACAGGCCATTAGCCTGGGGGTGGTAGGCCGTGGTTCGGTGCAGCCGGACCCCGAGCCCCTGCGCGACCGCCCCCCAGAGCTCCAAGGTGAACTGGAGGCCGCGGTCGGATGAGATGTCTGAGGGGGCGCCGAACCGGGCGACCCAGGTGGCGATGAAAGCCTGCGCGACGTCCGCCGCCGTCGTCGACGCCAAGGGCACGGCCTCCGGCCACCGGGTGGTGCGGTCCACCATGGTGAGGACGTGGGTGAAACCCTGCGAGGGGGGCAGAGGTCCCACCAGGTCCACGTGGACGTGGTCAAACCGGCGTTCCGGCACCGTAAACGGGGCCAACGGGGCCTGGGTGTGCCGGTGCACCTTCTCCGCGCTGGCACGCGAGGCACGTCCTGGCCCAGCCACGGACGGCCTTCCGGAGGCCATGCCAGACGAATTTGTCGGCGATCAACCTTTGGAAGGCCCTCGCGCCCGGGTGGGACAGGCCATGGATGGCGTCAAACACCTGGCGCTGCCAGCCCGCGGGCACGATGGGGCAAGGCCACCAGAGGGAGATGTCGCACAAGAGGGCCGCGTCCGCGCCGTCGAACGGCACCTCGGTGACGTGGAGGCCCGTGACGGCGGTCCGCAAGGCCTGGACGTCGGGGTCAGCGGCCTGGTCTGCTGCCATCCGGGCATAGTCGATGCCGAGGTAGACTGCGTGGGCGACGCCCCGGGAAAGGCAATCCGCCACCGGGTTGTCCTTCCCCGCGACGTGCCGGATGTCCGTCGTGTACTCGGACACGGCCGAGAGGTGACGCTGCTGCCGGGCCGACCACGGCTCGGTGACCTTGCCCATCGCGAAGATCAGCGGCTTGTGGTCGACGAAGGCCGTGAACGCACGGCCCTCGAGCAGCTGGCAGAAGTGCCTGACCGCCAAGTGAAGCCCGAGCAACTCGCGGTCGAAGGTACTGTAACGGCGTTCAGGCGGGCGAAGCTGCCGGCGAAAGAACGCCAGCGGTTGCCAAGCTCCACTCACCCATTGCTCATGCACCGCGCCCACCGCGTAGTCCGAGGCGTCGGTGGTGAGGGCGATCGGTGCATCGGGCGCCGGGTGCTCGAGCATGGTGGCGTTAGCCAAGCAAAGGCTAGCTTCGCGCCCGTGAACGCCGCGTCCATCTGCTCGGTCCAGGTAACGTCGCCTTTGCCCGGCTTACCTCGGAGAGCTTCGTGCAGGGGGCGCAGGAGCTGGGCGATACGGGGCAGGAACCGATGGTAAAAGTTCACCATGCCCAGGAACTCCTGCAGTCCCCTGATTGTGCGGGGGCGCGGAAACCCCTTCACCGCCTCCACCTTGGCTGGCAGGGGGACGGCTCCGTGCCTGGTGACGCGGTGCCCCAGAAAATCGATTTCGGCGACGCCGAACCGGCACTTTGCGGGGTTCACAATCAGGCCATGCTGGCCCAGGCGTTCGAAGAGCGTGCGGAGGTGGTGTAGATGCTCTTCGCGGGATGCGCTGGCGACGAGGACATCGTCCAGGTAGACGTATACAAAATCCAAGTCGCGCAGGACGCTGTCCATCAGCCGCTGGAACGCCTGAGCCGCATTCTTCAGACCGAAGGGCATCCGCAGGAATTCGAAGAGTCTGAACGGCGTGATGACCGCCGTCTTCGGGACGTCCTCCGGCCTGACGGGGACCTGATGGTAGCCGCGTATGAGGTCCACCTTCGAGAAGAAGGACATGCCCGCCAAACGGGCGGAAAAGTCCTGAATGTGGGGGACGGGGTAGCGGTCGGGGGTGGTGGCGTCATTGAGACGGCGATAGTCCCCGCACGGTTGCCATTCCCCGCCGGGCTTCGGCACGATGTGCAGCGGCGACGCCCAAGCACTCTCCGAGCGCCGAACGATGCCGAGTCGCTCCAGGGTAGCGAATGCCGCTTTTGCTACCGCCAGCTTCGTCGGCTCGAGGCGGCGTGCCCGGGCATAGACCGGTGGCCCGACGGTGGGGATGTGATGGGGACGGTGGGGATGTGATGGGCCACCCCGTGCTTGATGGCCCCCGCCGAGAAGGTGGGCCGCGTGAGGGCCGGGAAGCCGGCGAGGAGGTGGGTGAATTCGTCCGCTGCCGGAAGCGTACAGATCAACGTTGCCGGAACCGAACCGTTCGGCAAGCCGCTTGGCAAGCCACTCGGTGAGCCGCTCAGTGAGCTGCTCGACGAGCTGGGCAGCGCACAAGCGAGCGAGCTGAACGTCTCGGCCTGGACAAGACGTCTGTGCTTTACGTCGACCAGGAGCCCATTGGCGCACAGGAAGTCCGTGCCAAGCAATGCCATGGGCACGTCGGCGGTGATGAACGACCATCGGAAAACCTGCCCTCCGAACCGCAGAGAGAGGCAGCGTTTTCCGTACGTACGGATAGGCGTCCCGTTCGCGGCAAGCAGCGCGGGGCCCCCGCCTGCGGCGTGCTTGTCCGACGTACCGGCAGGAACGACACTCACCTGCGCTCCCGTGTCGCACAGGTAACGGCGCCCGGATAAGGTGTCCGTTATAAACAGCAGGCTGCTCGAACGGCCGGCGCTCATTGCCACTATCGAGCGCCGGCCCGGGCGTTTCCCGACCTGTTGAAGGAGCATGGCGGATGACACTGTCGAGCCTCGTGGCCGAACTTGGCGTGGAACCAGCACCAGGTGGTGGAGCTGGAGGAGTGCGGCTGGCTCCGCCAGGCCGGTGGAGCCGGCGGTTTTCCCCACGGTATCGGTTTTCGCCGCGGCGGTGGGCGGGGCGTGGCGGCGGCCACAAGGTGCGTATTAGCATGCTGCGTATGTTGTGTAAGCTGATGCTGTGAATCAGCATCAGCCTCGGGATCCACGAGGTGGGCAGCAGCGTCAGCCTCGAGGTCCGCGACGGCCGCACCGACTCTCGCCCGCGTGTCCGAAGCCGCGAAGTACCTGTCTGCCTCGGCGGCCAATGCTCGGGGTTCCGTTAGCACGGTCCCGGCCAACGCGAGGCGTACCTGTGCTGGAAGTTGGTGACGGAAAAGCGCCTGGAATAGAGAACCAGGGGCTTCGTCGCCCAACAGCGACAGCATATGGTCCATTCGGACCGACGGGCATGTGTCGCCGAGCTCGGGGAGATCCAGGAGGCGGTCGGCCCGTACGTCCTCCGTGAGGCCGAACGTGGCTAGGAGCAGCCGCTTGAGTGCCTCGTACTTGTGGCCATCCGGTGGGTGGCGAAGGACGGACACAACTCGAGCGGCCGTGCCGGGCCTGAGGGAGGCGACGACGTGGCAGTAGCGCGTGTCGTCGCCGGTGAGGCGCCGAAGCTGAAATTGGGCTTCGGCTTGGACGAACCAAACTTCGGCCTGGGCCTCCCAAAATTCGGGAAGTTTAACCGACATCGCGTTGTTGGCCATGGCAATGGCGTCGTGTTTGGAAGGATCGCTACGGCAGATCCAACGTCGAGGTCACCAGTAAAGCGCGGTGTTACGCGCGCTGCTTGTAAGCAAGGAGGAAGTGGACAACGCGGTAATTTGTAAGAGTCTTTATTCAAGAGCTCACTGTAACACTGAGCTGCTCAGGGCTGCGTGCCCCGTGTATATCGTGAGGCCACGCCCACCCCGACTTGGTGTGCGGGGCGATGTCACCACGTCAGTGCTTTCGTGTCCGCCACAACTTCATTATTATTGATTTATTAAGTACTTATTTATTTATTTTTCTCATTTGGGCAATATCTCAGGCACCTTTTGATCTAGGAAGCTGATATTTGGACAGGACAGTGAACAAGTTAATTGGGTGTAAATGGCATTTTTGATTTATACAGTAATGCATTGGTTATTTAATTTTTCGATTAATTATTTCATTAATACATTTTCTAAAAGTTACAGATTTGGATTAAGTGATGGTGTAGGTATGCTATTAGCTAATTGATGAAGAAATTATTTATTTTACGATTTTTTTTATTTTAAATTACGCAATTAATAAATTATATTGTACTCCTCTCACTCCAATTCCATCTCCATGTGCTTATCAAACCAAGAAAATCTAGTTTTGCATTTTAAATTAATTTTCTGAAATTTGTGGAATTGTTTTTCACTTAGAAGTTGTGGGTTACGATGTGCAAATAAAAGTGGAAAAAGTCTGATTTAATGCGGTTAATTCCAGGCTTTAATGCAACGAAATGTGAAAATTTTGAATGGGTCTGTAGGCACTGTCCATATATATATATATATATATCTATATCTATCTATAATTCCAGTAATCTCTGTGTGTCTGTGTGTCTGTGTGTCTGTGTGTTTGTCTGTGACCGCTGTTTCTCGACAACCACGGGTCCGATATACTTGAAACTTGCCAGGTATATTGCTGGGGACCCGAGGATGTGCCTTTTCAAGGTTTTAAATTAATCGGAGAAGTACTTACCGAGCTATGTCCAAAAAACGCTTCAACCAATCAGAGAGCAGCGAGCTATCACGTGTGCCGAACGTGGCGATCAGACTCTGCCTCGGACGGCACATTTGACAGCGTATTCATTTATTTCACGTTGGAAAACTATGTTGCCGTTAAACTATGTTTTAAAACGAATTCAAACTGCGATTAAATTAAAACGATTCATCGTAACTGCGATTTGCGAACTTCCGGACAGTGAAGACTTCACTTCCGGCAGCCAATCACAGAACGCTTTGTTGCGTAGGCGTGGCCGATGTGAGACGAGCGGAGCTGAGCGCGTTACGAGCTGACCGCCATTACGGTACGTAATTCGATTTCTTATGCGCATTATTTCTCCCAATTCAGTCAGAGCGAAGGGCGGAAGCGAAGAGCGTTGTTTTTTTTGTTTACGGGCGTACGGGCGGGGTAGAGCGTACGGGTAGCGTTTTTTTTTTTTTTTGGCAAGGAACGGGCACCCACGTACGGGCAATGCCCTAGTATATATAAAGCAGTAAAGTATGTTTGTTTGTTTGTCCTCTTATAACTCGAGAACTACTCATCGCAGAGAAAAACCAAAGGCATATTCGGAATCAGTACGTCTCAGAGCAACTACAGCACACCTTAAATTTAAAAAAACGTCGGGTTTTGAAATTAGCGTATTAGCGCAGAAGCGCTAGCAGAAGAGGGAGGGAATCGAAGGGAGGGAGCGCAGCGCTCCCTCTCGCGCTTCGCAGCGCCAGCGCTTCTGTTGGCGTAATTAGCGTATTTCAGAACATTAATTTTTCAACTTCATTATTCGGAATCAGTACGTCCCAGAGAAACTTCGTAATGTTAATTTTTCAACTTCATCCGATTGACATGGGACCAACGGCATGTGACAGAGAGTGAAACATACATGCTACATTTATTGATGACAATGAGTCCCGACTTCCGGGTTCGTGCCGCCAACCCTGTTAGGCGCCTCTTGTGGCACACAGGGAATTACCAGTGAAACTGGTACTCAATTTGCCGACCTCGGTAGGATGACAGGCTGAGTCAACCCCCCTGGTGTTAAGGGGGAGGAGGAGGGGAGG
>NW_027618809.1:0-60855 GCF_964187855.1 Myxine glutinosa | reverse complement strand
AAAACCACTTTTCGCACTTGTGTTAGTGTTGTAAAACCACTTTTCGCACTTGTGTTAGTGTTGAAAAACCACTTTTCGCACTTGTGTTGGTGCAGGAAACCACTTTTGCACTTGTATTAGTGTGGAAAAAACACTTTTTGCACTTGTGATAGTGTTGAAAAACCACTTTTCACACTTGTGTTAGTGTTGAAAAACCACTTTTCGCACTTGCGTTGGTGCAGGAAACCACTTTTGCACTTTGTATTAGTGTGGAAAAACCACTTTCCGCACTTGTGTTAGTGTTGAAAAACCACTTTTCGCACTTGTGTTGGTGCAGGAAACCACTTTTGCACTTGTATTAGTGTGGAAAAAAACACTTTTCGCACTTGTGTTAGTGTTGAAAAACCACTTTTCGCACTTGTGTTGGTGCAGGAAACCACTTTTGCACTTGCATTAGTGGTAAAAACACTTTTTGCACTTGTGATAGTGTTGAAAAACCACTTTTCGCACTTGTGTTAGTGTTGAAAAACCACTTTTCGCACTTGTGTTGTTGCAGGAAACCACTTTTGCACTTGTATTTGTGTGGAAAAAACACTTTTTGCACTTGTGATAGTGTTGAAAAACCACTTTTCACACTTGTGTTAGTGTTGAAAAACCACTTTTCGCACTTGTGTTGGTGCAGGAAACCACTTTTGCACTTGTATTAGTGTGGAAAAACCACTTTTCGCACTTGTGTTAGTGTTGAAAAACCACTTTTCGCACTTGTGTTAGTGTTGAAAAACCACTTTTCGCACTTGTGTTAGTGTTGAAAAACCACTTTTCGCACTTGTGTTGGTGCAGGAAACCACTTTTGCACTTGTATTAGTGTGGAAAAAACACTTTTCGCACTTGTGTTAGTGTTGAAAAACCACTTTTCGCACTTGTGTTAGTGTTGAAAAACCACTTTTCACACTTGTGTTAGTGTTGAAAAACCACTTTTCGCACTTGTGTTGGTGCAGGAAACCACTTTTGCACTTGTATTAGTGTGGAAAAAACACTTTCGCACTTGTGTTAGTGTTGAAAAACCACTTTTCGCACTTGTGTTAGTGTTGAAAAACCACTTTTCACACTTGTGTTAGTGTTGAAAAAACCACTTTTCGCACTTGTGTTGGTGCAGGAAACCACTTTTGCACTTGTATTAGTGTGGAAAAAACACTTTTCGCACTTGTGTTAGTGTTGAAAACCACTTTTCGCACTTGTGTTAGTGTTGATAAACCACTTTTCGCACTTGTGTTGGTGCAGGAAAACCACTTTTGCACTTGTATTAGTGTGGAAAAAACACTTTTTGCACTTGTGATAGTGTGTGAAAAACCACTTTTCACACTTGTGTTAGTGTTGAAAAACCACTTTTCGCACTTGTGTTGGTGCAGGAAACCACTTTTGCACTTGTATTAGTGTGGAAAAACCACTTTCCGCACTTGTGTTAGTGTTGAAAAACCCACTTTTCGCACTTGTTGTTGGTGCAGGAAACCACTTTTGCACTTGTATTAGTGTGGAAAAAACACTTTTCGCACTTGTGTTAGTGTTGAAAAACCACTTTTCGCACTTGTGTTAGTGTTGAAAAACCACTTTTCACACTTGTGTTAGTGTTGAAAAACCACTTTTCGCACTTGTGTTGGTGCAGGAAACCACTTTTGCACTTGTATTAGTGTGGAAAAAACACTTTTCGCACTTGTGTTAGTGTTGAAAAACCACTTTTCGCACTTGTGTTAGTGTTGAAAAACCACTTTTCACACTTGTGTTAGTGTTGAAAAACCACTTTTCGCACTTGTGTTGGTGCAGGAAACCACTTTTGCACTTGTATTAGTGTGGAAAAAACACTTTTCGCACTTGTGTTAGTGTTGAAAAACCACTTTTCGCACTTGTGTTAGTGTTGATAAACCACTTTTCGCACTTGTGTTGGTGCAGGAAACCACTTTTGCACTTGTATTAGTGTGGAAAAAACACTTTTTGCACTTGTGATAGTGTTGAAAAACCACTTTTCACACTTGTGTTAGTGTTGAAAAACCACTTTTCGCACTTGTGTTGGTGCAGGAAACCACTTTTGCACTTGTATTAGTGTGGAAAAACCACTTTCCGCACTTGTGTTAGTGTTGAAAAACCACTTTTCGCACTTGTGTTGGTGCAGGAAACCACTTTTGCACTTGTATTAGTGTGGAAAAAAACACTTTTCGCACTTGTGTTAGTGTTGAAAAACCACTTTTCGCACTTGTGTTGGTGCAGGAAACCACTTTTGCACTTGCATTAGTGGTAAAAACACTTTTTGCACTTGTGATAGTGTTGAAAAACACTTTTCGCACTTGTGTTAGTGTTGAAAAACCACTTTTCGCACTTGTGTTGTTGCAGGAAACCACTTTTGCACTTGTATTTGTGTGGAAAAAACACTTTTTGCACTTGTGATAGTGTTGAAAAACCACTTTTCACACTTGTGTTAGTGTTGAAAAACCACTTTTCGCACTTGTGTTGGTGCAGGAAACCACTTTTGCACTTGTATTAGTGTGGAAAAACCACTTTTCGCGTGTGTTAGTGTTGAAAAACCACTTTTCGCACTTGTGTTAGTGTTGAAAAACCACTTTTCGCACTTGTGTTAGTGTTGAAAAACCACATTTCGCACTTGTGTTGGTGCAGGAAACCACTTTTGCACTTGTATTAGTGTGGAAAAAAACACTTTTTGCACTTGTGATAGTGTTGAAAAACCACTTTTCGCACTTGTGTTAGTGTAGAAAAACCACTTTTCACACTTGTGTTAGTGTTGAAAAACCACTTTTCGCACTTGTGTTGGTGCAGGAAACCACTTTTGCACTTGTATTAGTGTGGAAAAAACACTTTTCGCACTTGTGTTAGTGTTGAAAAACCACTTTTCGCACTTGTGTTAGTGTTGAAAAACCACTTTTCACACTTGTGTTAGTGTTGAAAAACCACTTTTCGCACTTGTGTTGTGTGCAGGAAACCACTTTTGCACTTGTATTAGTGTGGAAAAAATACTTTTCGCACTTGTGTTAGTGTTGAAAAACCACTTTTCGCACTTTGTGTGTTAGAGTTGAAAAACACTTTTCACACTTGTGTTAGTGTTGAAAAACCACTTTTCGCACTTGTGTTGGTGCAGGAAACCACTTTTGCACTTGTATTAGTGTGGAAAAAACACTTTTCGCACTTGTGTTAGTGTTGAAAAACCACTTTTCGCACTTGTGTTAGTGTTGATAAACCACTTTTCGCACTTGTGTTGGTGCAGGAAACCACTTTTGCACTTGTATTAGTGTGGAAAAAACACTTTTTGCACTTGTGATAGTGTTGAAAAACCACTTTTCGCACTTGTGTTAGTGTTGAAAAACCACTTTTCACACTTGTGTTAGTGTTGAAAAACCACTTTTCGCACTTGTGTTGGTGCAGGAAACCACTTTTGCACTTGTATTAGTGTCGAAAAAACACTTTTTGCACTTGTGATAGTGTTGAAAAAACCACTTTTCGCACTTGGTTAGTGTTGAAAAACCACTTTTCGCACTTGTGTTGGTGCAGGAAACCACTTTTTGCACTTGTATTAGTGTGGAAAAAACCACTTTTCGCACTTGTGTTAGTGTTGAAAAACCACTTTTCGCACTTGTGTTAGTGTTGAAAAACCACTTTTCGCACTTGTGTTGGTGCAGGAAACCACTTTTGCACTTGTATTAGTGTGGAAAAAACACTTTTTGCACTTGTGATAGTGTTGAAAAACCACTTTTCACACTTGTGTTAGTGTTGAAAACCACTTTTCGCACTTGTGTTGGTGCAGGAAACCACTTTTGCACTTGTATTAGTGTGGAAAAACCACTTTCCGCACTTGTGTTAGTGTTGAAAAACCACTTTTCGCACTTGTGTTGGTGTAGGAAACCACTTTTGCACTTGTATTAGTGTGGAAAAAACACTTTTCGCACTTGTGTTAGTGTTGAAAAACCACTTTTCGCACTTGTGTTGGTGCAGGAAACCACTTTTGCACTTGCATTAGTGGTAAAAACACTTTTTGCACTTGTGATAGTGTTGAAAACCACTTTTCGCACTTGTGTTAGTGTTGAAAAACCACTTTTCGCACTTGTGTTGTTGCAGGAAACCACTTTTGCACTTGTATTTGTGTGGAAAAACCACTTTTCGCACTTGTGTTAGTGTTGAAAACCACTTTTCGCACTTGTGTTAGTATTGAAAAACCACTTTTCGCACTTGTGTTAGTGTTGAAAAAACCACTTTTCGCACTTGTGTTGGTGCAGGAAACCACTTTTGCACTTGTATTAGTGTGGAAAAAAACCACTTTTCGCACTTGTGTTAGTGTTGAAAAACCACTTTTCGCACTTGTGTTAGTGTTGAAAAACCACTTTTCGCACTTGTGTTGGTGCAGGAAACCAGTTTTGCACTTGTATTAGTGTGGAAAAACCACTTTTCGCACTTGTGTTAGTGTTGAAAAACCACTTTTCGCACTTGTGTTAGTGTTGAAAAACCACTTTTCGCACTTGTGTTAGTGTTGAAAAACCACTTTTCACACTTGTGTTAGTGTTGAAAAACCACTTTTCACACTTGTGTTAGTGTTGAAAAAACCACTTTTCGCACTTGTATTAGTGTGGAAAACCACTTTCACACTTGTGTTAGTTTTGAAAAACCACTTTTTGCACTTGTGATAGTGTTGAAAAACCACTTTTTGCACTTGTGTTAGTGTTGAAAAACCACTTTTCGCACTTGTGTTGGTGCAGGAAACCACTTTTGCACTTGTATTAGTGTGGAAAAAACACTTTTTGCACTTGTGATAGTGTTGAAAAACCACTTTTCGCACTTGTGTTAGTGTTGAAAAACCACTTTTCGCACTTGTGTTGGTGCAGGAAACCACTTTTGCACTTGTTTTAGTGTGGAAAAACCACTTTTTCGCACTTGTGTTAGTGTTGAAAAACACTTTTCGCACTTGTGTTAGTGTTGAAAAACCACTTTTCGCACTTGTGTTAGTGTTGAAAAACCACTTTTCGCACTTGTGTTAGTGTTGAAAAACCACTTTTCACACTTGTGTTAGTGTTGAAAAACCACTTTTCGCACTTGTGTTGGTGCAGGAAACCACTTTTGCACTTGTATTAGTGTGGAAAAACCACTTTTCGCACTTGTGTTAGTGTTGAAAAACCACTTTTCGCACTTGTGTTAGTGTTGAAAAACCACTTTTCGCACTTGTGTTGGTGCAGGAAACTCACTTTTGCACTTGTATTAGTGTGGAAAAAACACTTTTCGCACTTGTGTTAGTGTTGAAAAACCACTTCTCGCACTTGTGTTAGTGTTGAAAAACTACTTTTCACACTTGTGTTGTTGCAGGAAACCACTTTTGCACTTGTATTAGTGTGGAAAAAACACTTTTTGCACTTGTGATAGTGTTGAAAAACCACTTTTCGCACTTATGTTAGTGTTGAAAAAACCACTTTTCGCACTTGTGTTAGTGTTGGAAAACCACTTTTCGCACTTGTGTTAGTGTTGAAAACCCACTTTTGCACTTGTGTTGGTGCAGGAAACCACTTTTGCACTTGTATTAGTGTGGAAAAAACACTTTTTGCACTTGTGATAGTGTTGAAAAACCACTTTTCGCACTTGTGTTGGTGCAGGAAACCACTTTTGCACTTGTATTAGTGTGGAAAAACCACTTTTCGCACTTGTGTTGGTTGCAGGAAACCACTTTTGCACTTGTATTAGTGTGGAAAAACCACTTTTCGCACTTGTGTTAGTGTGAAAACCACTTTTCGCACTTGTGTTAGTGTTGAAAAACCACTTTTCGCAACTTTGTGTGTTAGTGTTGAAAAACACTTTTCGCACTTGTGTTGGTGCAGGAAACCACTTTTGCACTTGTATTAGTGTGGGAAAAAACACTTTTTGCACTTGTGATAGTGTTGAAAAACCACTTTTCGCACTTGTGTTGGTGCAGGAAACCACTTTTGCACTTGTATTAGTGTGGAAAAACCACTTTTCGCACTTGTGTTGGTGCAGGAAACCACTTTTGCACTTGTATTAGTGTGGAAAAACCACTTTTCGCACTTGTGTTAGTGTTGAAAAACCACTTTTCGCACTTGTGTTAGTGTTGAAAAACCACTTTTCGCACTTGTGTTAGTGTTGAAAAACCACTTTTCGCACTTGTGTTGGTGCAGGAAACCACTTTTCGCACTTGTATTAGTGTGGAAAAAACACTTTTTGCACTTGTGATAGTGTTGAAAAACCACTTTTCGCACTTGTGTTAGTGTTGAAAAACCACTTTTCGCACTTGTGTTAGTGTTGAAAAACCACTTTTCGCACTTGTGTTAGTGTTGAAAAACCACTTTTCGCACTTGTGTTGGTGCAGGAAACCACTTTTGCACTTGTATTAGTGTGGAAAAAACACTTTTTGCACTTGTGATAGTGTTGAAAAACCACTTTTCGCACTTGTGTTAGTGTTGAAAAACCACTTTTCGCACTTGTGTTAGTGTTGAAAAACCACTTTTCGCACTTGTGTTGGTGCAGGAAACCACTTTTGCACTTGTTTTAGTGTGGAAAAACCACTTTTCGCACTTGTGTTAGTGTTGAAAAACCACTTTTCGCACTTGTGTTAGTGTTGAAAAACCACTTTTCGCACTTGTGTTAGTGTTGAAAAACCACTTTTCGCACTTGTGTTAGTGTTGAAAAACCACTTTTCGCACTTGTGTTAGTGTTGAAAAACCACTTTTCGCACTTGTGTTGGTGCAGGAAACCACTTTTGCACTTGTATTAGTGTGGAAAAAACACTTTTCGCACTTGTGTTAGTGTTGAAAACACACTTTTCGCACTTGTGTTAGTGTTGATAAACCACTTTTCGCACTTGTGTTGGTGCAGGAAACCACTTTTGCACTTGTATTAGTGTGGAAAAAACACTTTTTGCACTTGTGATAGTGTTGAAAAAACACTTTTCGCACTTGTGTTAGTGTTGAAAAACCACTTTTCGCACTTGTGTTGGTGCAGGAAACCACTTTTGCACTTGTATTAGTGTGGAAAAACCACTTTTCGCACTTGTGTTAGTGTTGAAAAACCACTTTTCGCACTTGTGTTAGTGTTGAAAAACCACTTTTCGCACTTGTGTTGGTGCAGGAAACCACTTTTGCACTTGTATTCGTGTAGAAAAAACACTTTTTGCACTAGTGATAGTGTTGAAAAACCACTTTTCACACTTGTGTTGGTGCAGGAAACCACTTTTGCACTTGTATTAGTGTGGAAAAACCACTTTTCGCACTTGTGTTAGTGTTGAAAAACCACTTTTCGCACTTGTGTTAGTGTTGAAAAACCACTTTTCGCACTTGTGTTGGTGCAGGAAACCACTTTTGCACTTGTATTAGTGTGGAAAAAACACTTTTCGCACTTGTGTTAGTGTTGAAAAACCACTTCTCGCACTTGTGTTGGTGCAGGAAACCACTTTTGCACTTGTATTCGTGTGGAAAAAACACTTTTTGCACTTGTGATAGTGTTGAAAAACGACTTTTCGCACTTGTGTTAGTGTTGAAAAACCACTTTTCGCACTTGTGTTGGTGCAGGAAACCACTTTTGCACTTGTATTAGTGTGGAAAAAACACTTTTTGCACTTGTGATAGTGTTGAAAAACCACTTTTGCACTTGTATTAGTGTTGAAAAACCACTTTTCGCACTTGTGTTAGTGTTGAAAAACCTAACAAGTTTTAGTTTTAGTTTAACAACAAAAACCTAACAACCACTTTTGCACTTGTGTTAGTGTTGAAAAACCACTTTTCGCACTTGTGTTAGTGTTGAAAAACCACTTTTTGCACTTGTGTTAGTGTTGAAAAACCACTTTTCGCACTTGTGTTAGTGTTGAAAAACCACTTTTCGCACTTGTGTTGGTGCAGGAAACCACTTTTGCACTTGTATTAGTGTGGAAAAAACACTTTTTGCACTTGTGATAGTGTTGAAAAACCAATTCTCGCACTTATGTTAGTGTTGAAAAACCACTTTTCGCACTTGTGTTGGTGCAGGAAACCACTTTTGCACTTGTATTAGTGTAGAAAAACCACTTTTCGCACTTGTGTTAGTGTTGAAAAACCACTTTTCGCACTTGTGTTAGTGTTGAAAAACCACTTTTCACACTTGTGTTAGTGTTGAAAAACCACTTTTCGCACTTGTGTTGGTGCAGGAAACCACTTTTGCACTTGTATTAGTGTGGAAAAAACACTTTTCGCACTTGTGTTAGTGTTGAAAAACCACTTTTCGCACTTGTGTTAGTGTTGAAAAACCACTTTTCACACTTGTGTTAGTGTTGAAAAACCACTTTTCGCACTTGTGTTGGTGCAGGAAACCACTTTTGCACTTGTATTAGTGTGGAAAAACCACTTTTCGCACTTGTGTTAGTGTTGAAAAACCACTTTTCGCACTTGTGTTGGTGCAGGAAACCACTTTTGCACTTGTATTAGTGTGGAAAAAACACTTTTTGCACTTGTGATAGTGTTGAAAAACCACTTTTCGCACTTGTGTTAGTGTAGAAAAACCACTTTTCACACTTGTGTTAGTGTTGAAAAACCACTTTTCGCACTTGTGTTGGTGCAGGAAACCACTTTTGCACTTGTATTAGTGTGGAAAAAACACTTTTCGCACTTGTGTTAGTGTTGAAAAACCACTTTTCGCACTTGTGTTAGTGTTGAAAAACCACTTTTCACACTTGTGTTAGTGTTGAAAAACCACTTTTCGCACTTGTGTTGGTGCAGGAAACCACTTTTGCACTTGTATTAGTGTGGAAAAAATACTTTTCGCACTTGTGTTAGTGTTGAAAAACCACTTTTCGCACTTGTGTTAGAGTTGAAAAAACACTTTTCACACTTGTGTTAGTGTTGAAAAACCACTTTTCGCACTTGTGTTGGTGCAGGAAACCACTTTTGCACTTGTATTAGTGTGGAAAAAACACTTTTCGCACTTGTGTTAGTGTTGAAAAACCACTTTTTGCACTTGTGTTAGTGTTGATAAACCACTTTTCGCACTTGTGTTGGTGCAGGAAACCACTTTTGCACTTGTATTACTGTGGAAAAAACACTTTTTGCACTTGTGATAGTGTTGAAAAACCACTTTTCGCACTTGTGTTAGTGTTGAAAAACCACTTTTCACACTTGTGTTAGTGTTGAAAAACCACTTTTCGCACTTGTGTTGGTGCAGGAAACCACTTTTGCACTTGTATTAGTGTGGAAAAAATACTTTTCGCACTTGTGTTAGTGTTGAAAAACCACTTTTCGCACTTGTGTTAGTGTTGGAAAACCACTTTTCACGCTTGTGTTAGTGTTGAAAAACCACTTTTCGCACTTGTGTTGGTGCAGGAAACCACTTTTGCACTTGTATTAGTGTGGAAAAAACACTTTTCGCACTTGTGTTAGTGTTGAAAAACCACTTTTCGCACTTGTGTTAGTGTTGATAAACCACTTTTCGCACTTGTGTTGGTGCATGAAACCACTTTTGCACTTGTATTAGTGTGGAAAAAACACTTTTTGCACTTGTGATAGTGTTGAAAAACCACTTTTCGCACTTGTGTTAGTGTTGATAAACCACTTTTCGCACTTGTGTTGGTGCAGGAAACCACTTTTGCACTTGTATTAGTGTCGAAAAAACACTTTTTGCACTTGTGATAGTGTTGAAAAACCACTTTTCGCACTTGTGTTAGTGTTGAAAAACCACTTTTCGCACTTGTGTTGGTGCAGGAAACCACTTTTGCACTTGTATTAGTGTGGAAAAACCACTTTTCGCACTTGTGTTAGTGTTGAAAAACCACTTTTCGCACTTGTGTTAGTGTTGAAAAACCACTTTTCGCACTTGTGTTGGTGCAGGAAACCACTTTTGCACTTGTATTAGTGTGGAAAAAACACTTTTTGCACTTGTGATAGTGTTGAAAAACCACTTTTCACACTTGTGTTAGTGTTGAAAAACCACTTTTCGCACTTGTGTTGGTGCAGGAAACCACTTTTGCACTTGTATTAGTGTGGAAAAACCACTTTCCGCACTTGTGTTAGTGTTGAAAAACCACTTTTCGCACTTGTGTTGGTGCAGGAAACCACTTTTGCACTTGTATTAGTGTGGAAAAAACACTTTTCGCACTTGTGTTAGTGTTGAAAAACCACTTTTCGCACTTGTGTTGGTGCAGGAAACCACTTTTGCACTTGCATTAGTGGTAAAAACACTTTTTGCACTTGTGATAGTGTTGAAAAACCACTTTTCGCACTTGTGTTAGTGTTGAAAAACCACTTTTCGCACTTGTGTTGTTGCAGGAAACCACTTTTGCACTTGTATTTGTGTGGAAAAACCACTTTTCGCACTTGTGTTAGTGTTGAAAAACCACTTTTCGCACTTGTGTTAGTATTGAAAAACCACTTTTCGCACTTATGTTAGTGTTGAAAAACCACTTTTCGCACTTGTGTTGGTGCAGGAAACCACTTTTGCACTTGTATTAGTGTGGAAAAAACACTTTTCGCACTTGTGTTAGTGTTGAAAAACCACTTTTCGCACTTGTGTTAGTGTTGAAAAACCACTTTTCGCACTTGTGTTGGTGCAGGAAACCAGTTTTGCACTTGTATTAGTGTGGAAAAACCACTTTTCGCACTTGTGTTAGTGTTGAAAAACCACTTTTCGCACTTGTGTTAGTGTTGAAAAACCACTTTTCGCACTTGTGTTAGTGTTGAAAAACCACTTTTCACACTTGTGTTAGTGTTGAAAAACCACTTTTCACACTTGTGTTAGTGTTGAAAAACCACTTTTCGCACTTGTATTAGTGTGGAAAACCACTTTTCACACTTGTGTTAGTTTTGAAAAACCACTTTTTGCACTTGTGATAGTGTTGAAAAACCACTTTTTGCACTTGTGTTAGTGTTGAAAAACCACTTTTCGCACTTGTGTTGGTGCAGGAAACCACTTTTGCACTTGTATTAGTGTGGAAAAAACACTTTTTGCACTTGTGATAGTGTTGAAAAACCACTTTTCGCACTTGTGTTAGTGTTGAAAAACCACTTTTCGCACTTGTGTTGGTGCAGGAAACCACTTTTGCACTTGTTTTAGTGTGGAAAAACCACTTTTCGCACTTGTGTTAGTGTTGAAAAACCACTTTTCGCACTTGTGTTAGTGTTGAAAAACCACTTTTCGCACTTGTGTTAGTGTTGAAAAACCACTTTTCGCACTTGTGTTAGTGTTGAAAAACCACTTTTCACACTTGTGTTAGTGTTGAAAAACCACTTTTCGCACTTGTGTTGGTGCAGGAAACCACTTTTGCACTTGTATTAGTGTGGAAAAACCACTTTTCGCACTTGTGTTAGTGTTGAAAAACCACTTTTCGCACTTGTGTTAGTGTTGAAAAACCACTTTTCGCACTTGTGTTGGTGCAGGAAACCACTTTTGCACTTGTATTAGTGTGGAAAAAACACTTTTCGCACTTGTGTTAGTGTTGAAAAACCACTTCTCGCACTTGTGTTAGTGTTGAAAAACTACTTTTCACACTTGTGTTGTTGCAGGAAACCACTTTTGCACTTGTATTAGTGTGGAAAAAACACTTTTTGCACTTGTGATAGTGTTGAAAAACCACTTTTCGCACTTATGTTAGTGTTGAAAAACCACTTTTCGCACTTGTGTTAGTGTTGGAAAACCACTTTTCGCACTTGTGTTAGTGTTGAAAACCCACTTTTGCACTTGTGTTGGTGCAGGAAACCACTTTTGCACTTGTATTAGTGTGGAAAAAACACTTTTTGCACTTGTGATAGTGTTGAAAAACCACTTTTCGCACTTGTGTTGGTGCAGGAAACCACTTTTGCACTTGTATTAGTGTGGAAAAACCACTTTTCGCACTTGTGTTGGTGCAGGAAACCACTTTTGCACTTGTATTAGTGTGGAAAAACCACTTTTCGCACTTGTGTTAGTGTTGAAAAACCACTTTTCGCACTTGTGTTAGTGTTGAAAAACCACTTTTCGCACTTGTGTTAGTGTTGAAAAACCACTTTTCGCACTTGTGTTGGTGCAGGAAACCACTTTTGCACTTGTATTAGTGTGGAAAAAACACTTTTTGCACTTGTGATAGTGTTGAAAAACCACTTTTCGCACTTGTGTTAGTGTTGAAAAACCACTTTTCGCACTTGTGTTAGTGTTGAAAAACCACTTTTCGCACTTGTGTTAGTGTTGAAAAACCACTTTTCGCACTTGTGTTGGTGCAGGAAACCACTTTTGCACTTGTATTAGTGTGGAAAAAACACTTTTTGCACTTGTGATAGTGTTGAAAAACCACTTTTCGCACTTGTGTTAGTGTTGAAAAACCACTTTTCGCACTTGTGTTAGTGTTGAAAAACCACTTTTCGCACTTGTGTTGGTGCAGGAAACCACTTTTGCACTTGTTTTAGTGTGGAAAAACCACTTTTCGCACTTGTGTTAGTGTTGAAAAACCACTTTTCGCACTTGTGTTAGTGTTGAAAAACCACTTTTCGCACTTGTGTTAGTGTTGAAAAACCACTTTTCGCACTTGTGTTAGTGTTGAAAAACCACTTTTCGCACTTGTGTTAGTGTTGAAAAACCACTTTTCGCACTTGTGTTGGTGCAGGAAACCACTTTTGCACTTGTATTAGTGTGGAAAAAACACTTTTCGCACTTGTGTTAGTGTTGAAAACACACTTTTCGCACTTGTGTTAGTGTTGATAAACCACTTTTCGCACTTGTGTTGGTGCAGGAAACCACTTTTGCACTTGTATTAGTGTGGAAAAAACACTTTTTGCACTTGTGATAGTGTTGAAAAACCACTTTTCGCACTTGTGTTAGTGTTGAAAAACCACTTTTCGCACTTGTGTTGGTGCAGGAAACCACTTTTGCACTTGTATTAGTGTGGAAAAACCACTTTTCGCACTTGTGTTAGTGTTGAAAAACCACTTTTCGCACTTGTGTTAGTGTTGAAAAACCACTTTTCGCACTTGTGTTGGTGCAGGAAACCACTTTTGCACTTGTATTCGTGTAGAAAAAACACTTTTTGCACTAGTGATAGTGTTGAAAAACCACTTTTCACACTTGTGTTGGTGCAGGAAACCACTTTTGCACTTGTATTAGTGTGGAAAAACCACTTTTCGCACTTGTGTTAGTGTTGAAAAACCACTTTTCGCACTTGTGTTAGTGTTGAAAAACCACTTTTCGCACTTGTGTTGGTGCAGGAAACCACTTTTGCACTTGTATTAGTGTGGAAAAAACACTTTTCGCACTTGTGTTAGTGTTGAAAAACCACTTTTCGCACTTGTGTTGGTGCAGGAAACCACTTTTGCACTTGTATTCGTGTGGAAAAAACACTTTTTGCACTTGTGATAGTGTTGAAAAACGACTTTTCGCACTTGTGTTAGTGTTGAAAAACCACTTTTCGCACTTGTGTTGGTGCAGGAAACCACTTTTGCACTTGTATTAGTGTGGAAAAAACACTTTTTGCACTTGTGATAGTGTTGAAAAACCACTTTTGCACTTGTATTAGTGTTGAAAAACCACTTTTCGCACTTGTGTTAGTGTTGAAAAACCTAACAAGTTTTAGTTTTAGTTTTACAACAAAAACCTAACAACCACTTTTGCACTTGTGTTAGTGTTGAAAAACCACTTTTCGCACTTGTGTTAGTGTTGAAAAACCACTTTTTGCACTTGTGTTAGTGTTGAAAAACCACTTTTCGCACTTGTGTTAGTGTTGAAAAACCACTTTTCGCACTTGTGTTGGTGCAGGAAACCACTTTTGCACTTGTATTAGTGTGGAAAAAACACTTTTTGCACTTGTGATAGTGTTGAAAAACCAATTCTCGCACTTATGTTAGTGTTGAAAAACCACTTTTCGCACTTGTGTTGGTGCAGGAAACCACTTTTGCACTTGTATTAGTGTAGAAAAACCACTTTTCGCACTTGTGTTAGTGTTGAAAAACCACTTTTCGCACTTGTGTTAGTGTTGAAAAACCACTTTTCACACTTGTGTTAGTGTTGAAAAACCACTTTTCGCACTTGTGTTGGTGCAGGAAACCACTTTTGCACTTGTATTAGTGTGGAAAAAACACTTTTCGCACTTGTGTTAGTGTTGAAAAACCACTTTTCGCACTTGTGTTAGTGTTGAAAAACCACTTTTCACACTTGTGTTAGTGTTGAAAAACCACTTTTCGCACTTGTGTTGGTGCAGGAAACCACTTTTGCACTTGTATTAGTGTGGAAAAACCACTTTTCGCACTTGTGTTAGTGTTGAAAAACCACTTTTCGCACTTGTGTTGGTGCAGGAAACCACTTTTGCACTTGTATTAGTGTGGAAAAAACACTTTTTGCACTTGTGATAGTGTTGAAAAACCACTTTTCGCACTTGTGTTAGTGTTGAAAAACCCCTTTTCGCACTTGTGTTAGTGTTGAAAAACCACTTTTCGCACTTGTGTTGGTGCAGGAAACCACTTTTGCACTTGTTTTAGTGTGGAAAACCACTTTTCGCACTTGTGTTAGTGTTGAAAAACCACTTTTCGCACTTGTGTTAGTGTTGAAAAATCACTTTTCGCACTTGTGTTAGTGTTGAAAAACCACTTTTCGCACTTGTGTTAGTGTTGAAAAACCACTTTTCGCACTTGTGTTAGTGTTGAAAAACCACTTTTCGCACTTGTGTTGGTGCAGGAAACCACTTTTGCACTTGTATTAGTGTGGAAAAAACACTTTTCGCACTTGTGTTAGTGTTGAAAAACCACTTTTCGCACTTGTGTTAGTGTTGATAAACCACTTTTCGCACTTGTGTTGGTGCAGGAAACCACTTTTGCACTTGTATTAGTGTGGAAAAAACACTTTTTGCACTTGTGATAGTGTTGAAAAACCACTTTTCGCACTTGTGTTAGTGTTGAAAAACCACTTTTCGCACTTGTGTTAGTGTTGAAAAACCACTTTTCGCACTTGTGTTAGTGTTGAAAAACCACTTTTCGCACTTGTGTTGGTGCAGGAAACCACTTTTGCACTTGTATTAGTGTGGAAAAAACACTTTTCGCACTTGTGTTAGTGTTGAAAAACCACTTTTCGCACTTGTGTTAGTGTTGATAAACCACTTTTCGCACTTGTGTTGGTGCAGGAAACCACTTTTGCACTTGTATTAGTGTGGAAAAAACACTTTTTGCACTTGTGATAGTGTTGAAAAACCACTTTTCGCACTTGTGTTAGTGTTGAAAAACCACTTTTCGCACTTGTGTTAGTGTTGAAAAACCACTTTTCGCACTTGTGTTGGTGCAGGAAACCACTTTTGCACTTGTATTAGTGTGGAAAAAACACTTTTTGCACTTGTGATAGTGTTGAAAAACCACTTTTCGCACTTGTGTTAGTGTTGAAAAACCACTTTTCGCACTTGTGTTAGTGTTGAAAAACCACTTTTCGCACTTGTGTTGGTGCAGGAAACCACTTTTGCACTTGTTTTAGTGTGGAAAAACCACTTTTCGCACTTGTGTTAGTGTTGAAAAACCACTTTTCGCACTTGTGTTAGTGTTGAAAAACCACTTTTCGCACTTGTGTTAGTGTTGAAAAACCACTTTTCGCACTTGTGTTAGTGTTGAAAAACCACTTTTCGCACTTGTGTTAGTGTTGAAAAACCACTTTTCGCACTTGTGTTGGTGCAGGAAACCACTTTTGCACTTGTATTAGTGTGGAAAAAACACTTTTCGCACTTGTGTTAGTGTTGAAAACACACTTTTCGCACTTGTGTTAGTGTTGATAAACCACTTTTCGCACTTGTGTTGGTGCAGGAAACCACTTTTGCACTTGTATTAGTGTGGAAAAAACACTTTTTGCACTTGTGATAGTGTTGAAAAACCACTTTTCGCACTTGTGTTAGTGTTGAAAAACCACTTTTCGCACTTGTGTTGGTGCAGGAAACCACTTTTGCACTTGTATTAGTGTGGAAAAACCACTTTTCGCACTTGTGTTAGTGTTGAAAAACCACTTTTCGCACTTGTGTTAGTGTTGAAAAACCACTTTTCGCACTTGTGTTGGTGCAGGAAACCACTTTTGCACTTGTATTCGTGTAGAAAAAACACTTTTTGCACTAGTGATAGTGTTGAAAAACCACTTTTCACACTTGTGTTGGTGCAGGAAACCACTTTTGCACTTGTATTAGTGTGGAAAAAACACTTTTCGCACTTGTGTTAGTGTTGATAAACCACTTTTCGCACTTGTGTTGGTGCAGGAAACCACTTTTGCACTTGTATTAGTGTGGAAAAAACACTTTTTGCACTTGTGATAGTGTTGAAAAACCACTTTTCGCACTTGTGTTAGTGTTGAAAAACCACTTTTCGCACTTGTGTTGGTGCAGGAAACCACTTTTGCACTTGTATTAGTGTGGAAAAACCACTTTTCGCACTTGTGTTAGTGTTGAAAAACCACTTTTCGCACTTGTGTTAGTGTTGAAAAACCACTTTTCGCACTTGTGTTGGTGCAGGAAACCACTTTTGCACTTGTATTCGTGTGGAAAAAACACTTTTTGCACTTGTGATAGTGTTGAAAAACGACTTTTCGCACTTGTGTTAGTGTTGAAAAACCACTTTTCGCACTTGTGTTAGTGTTGAAAAACCACTTTTCGCACTTGTGTTGGTGCAGGAAACCACTTTTGCACTTGTATTAGTGTGGAAAAAACACTTTTCGCACTTGTGTTAGTGTTGAAAAACCACTTTTCGCACTTGTGTTGGTGCAGGAAACCACTTTTGCACTTGTATTCGTGTGGAAAAAACACTTTTTGCACTTGTGATAGTGTTGAAAAACGACTTTTCGCACTTGTGTTAGTGTTGAAAAACCACTTTTCGCACTTGTGTTGGTGCAGGAAACCACTTTTGCACTTGTATTAGTGTGGAAAAAACACTTTTTGCACTTGTGATAGTGTTGAAAAACCACTTTTGCACTTGTATTAGTGTTGAAAAACCACTTTTCGCACTTGTGTTAGTGTTGAAAAACCTAACAAGTTTTAGTTTTAGTTTAACAACAAAAACCTAACAACCACTTTTGCACTTGTGTTAGTGTTGAAAAACCACTTTTCGCACTTGTGTTAGTGTTGAAAAACCACTTTTTGCACTTGTGTTAGTGTTGAAAAACCACTTTTCGCACTTGTGTTAGTGTTGAAAAACCACTTTTCGCACTTGTGTTGGTGCAGGAAACCACTTTTGCACTTGTATTAGTGTGGAAAAAACACTTTTTGCACTTGTGATAGTGTTGAAAAACCAATTCTCGCACTTATGTTAGTGTTGAAAAACCACTTTTCGCACTTGTGTTGGTGCAGGAAACCACTTTTGCACTTGTATTAGTGTAGAAAAACCACTTTTCGCACTTGTGTTAGTGTTGAAAAACCACTTTTCGCACTTGTGTTAGTGTTGAAAAACCACTTTTCACACTTGTGTTAGTGTTGAAAAACCACTTTTCGCACTTGTGTTGGTGCAGGAAACCACTTTTGCACTTGTATTAGTGTGGAAAAAACACTTTTCGCACTTGTGTTAGTGTTGAAAAACCACTTTTCGCAGTTGTGTTAGTGTTGAAAAACCACTTTTCACACTTGTGTTAGTGTTGAAAAACCACTTTTCGCACTTGTGTTGGTGCAGGAAACCACTTTTGCACTTGTATTAGTGTGGAAAAAACACTTTTTGCACTTGTGATAGTGTTGAAAAACCACTTTTCGCACTTGTGTTAGTGTTGAAAAACCACTTTTCGCACTTGTGTTAGTGTTGAAAAACCACTTTTCGCACTTGTGTTGGTGCAGGAAACCACTTTTGCACTTGTTTTAGTGTGGAAAAACCACTTTTCGCACTTGTGTTAGTGTTGAAAAACCACTTTTCGCACTTGTGTTAGTGTTGAAAAACCACTTTTCGCACTTGTGTTAGTGTTGAAAAACCACTTTTCGCACTTGTGTTAGTGTTGAAAAACCACTTTTCGCACTTGTGTTAGTGTTGAAAAACCACTTTTCGCACTTGTGTTGGTGCAGGAAACCACTTTTGCACTTGTATTAGTGTGGAAAAAACACTTTTCGCACTTGTGTTAGTGTTGAAAACACACTTTTCGCACTTGTGTTAGTGTTGATAAACCACTTTTCGCACTTGTGTTGGTGCAGGAAACCACTTTTGCACTTGTATTAGTGTGGAAAAAACACTTTTTGCACTTGTGATAGTGTTGAAAAACCACTTTTCGCACTTGTGTTAGTGTTGAAAAACCACTTTTCGCACTTGTGTTGGTGCAGGAAACCACTTTTGCACTTGTATTAGTGTGGAAAAACCACTTTTCGCACTTGGGTTAGTGTTGAAAAACCACTTTTCGCACTTGTGTTAGTGTTGAAAAACCACTTTTCGCACTTGTGTTGGTGCAGGAAACCACTTTTGCACTTGTATTCGTGTAGAAAAAACACTTTTTGCACTAGTGATAGTGTTGAAAAACCACTTTTCACACTTGTGTTGGTGCAGGAAACCACTTTTGCACTTGTATTAGTGTGGAAAAAACACTTTTCGCACTTGTGTTAGTGTTGAAAAACCACTTTTCGCACTTGTGTTGGTGCAGGAAACCACTTTTGCACTTGTATTCGTGTGGAAAAAACACTTTTTGCACTTGTGATAGTGTTGAAAAACGACTTTTCGCACTTGTGTTAGTGTTGAAAAACCACTTTTCGCACTTGTGTTAGTGTTGAAAAACCACTTTTCGCACTTGTGTTGGTGCAGGAAACCACTTTTGCACTTGTATTAGTGTGGAAAAAACACTTTTCGCACTTGTGTTAGTGTTGAAAAACCACTTTTCGCACTTGTGTTGGTGCAGGAAACCACTTTTGCACTTGTATTCGTGTGGAAAAAACACTTTTTGCACTTGTGATAGTGTTGAAAAACGACTTTTCGCACTTGTGTTAGTGTTGAAAAAGCACTTTTCGCACTTGTGTTGGTGCAGGAAACCACTTTTGCACTTGTATTAGTGTGGAAAAAACACTTTTTGCACTTGTGATAGTGTTGAAAAACCACTTTTGCACTTGTATTAGTGTTGAAAAACCACTTTTCGCACTTGTGTTAGTGTTGAAAAACCTAACAAGTTTTAGTTTTAGTTTAACAACAAAAACCTAACAACCACTTTTGCACTTGTGTTAGTGTTGAAAAACCACTTTTCGCACTTGTGTTAGTGTTGAAAAACCACTTTTTGCACTTGTGTTAGTGTTGAAAAACCACTTTTCGCACTTGTGTTAGTGTTGAAAAACCACTTTTCGCACTTGTGTTGGTGCAGGAAACCACTTTTGCACTTGTATTAGTGTGGAAAAAACACTTTTTGCACTTGTGATAGTGTTGAAAAACCAATTCTCGCACTTATGTTAGTGTTGAAAAACCACTTTTCGCACTTGTGTTGGTGCAGGAAACCACTTTTGCACTTGTATTAGTGTAGAAAAACCACTTTTCGCACTTGTGTTAGTGTTGAAAAACCACTTTTCGCACTTGTGTTAGTGTTGAAAAACCACTTTTCACACTTGTGTTAGTGTTGAAAAACCACTTTTCGCACTTGTGTTGGTGCAGGAAACCACTTTTGCACTTGTATTAGTGTGGAAAAAACACTTTTCGCACTTGTGTTAGTGTTGAAAAACCACTTTTCGCACTTGTGTTAGTGTTGAAAAACCACTTTTCACACTTGTGTTAGTGTTGAAAAACCACTTTTCGCACTTGTGTTGGTGCAGGAAACCACTTTTGCACTTGTATTAGTGTGGAAAAACCACTTTTCGCACTTGTGTTAGTGTTGAAAAACCACTTTTCGCACTTGTGTTGGTGCAGGAAACCACTTTTGCACTTGTATTAGTGTGGAAAAAACACTTTTTGCACTTGTGATAGTGTTGAAAAACCACTTTTCGCACTTGTGTTAGTGTTGAAAAACCACTTTTCGCACTTGTGTTAGTGTTGAAAAACCACTTTTCGCACTTGTGTTGGTGCAGGAAACCACTTTTGCACTTGTTTTAGTGTGGAAAACCACTTTTCGCACTTGTGTTAGTGTTGAAAAACCACTTTTCGCACTTGTGTTAGTGTTGAAAAATCACTTTTCGCACTTGTGTTAGTGTTGAAAAACCACTTTTCGCACTTGTGTTAGTGTTGAAAAACCACTTTTCGCACTTGTGTTAGTGTTGAAAAACCACTTTTCGCACTTGTGTTGGTGCAGGAAACCACTTTTGCACTTGTATTAGTGTGGAAAAAACACTTTTCGCACTTGTGTTAGTGTTGAAAAACCACTTTTCGCACTTGTGTTAGTGTTGATAAACCACTTTTCGCACTTGTGTTGGTGCAGGAAACCACTTTTGCACTTGTATTAGTGTGGAAAAAACACTTTTTGCACTTGTGATAGTGTTGAAAAACCACTTTTCGCACTTGTGTTAGTGTTGAAAAACCACTTTTCGCACTTGTGTTGGTGCAGGAAACCACTTTTGCACTTGTATTAGTGTGGAAAAACCACTTTTCGCACTTGTATTAGTGTTGAAAAACCACTTTTCGCACTTGTGTTAGTGTTGAAAAACCACTTTTCGCACTTGTGTTGGTGCAGGAAACCACTTTTGCACTTGTATTCGTGTAGAAAAAACACTTTTTGCACTAGTGATAGTGTTGAAAAACCACTTTTCACACTTGTGTTGGTGCAGGAAACCACTTTTGCACTTGTATTAGTGTGGAAAAACCACTTTTCGCACTTGTGTTAGTGTTGAAAAACCACTTTTCGCACTTGTGTTAGTGTTGAAAAACCACTTTTCGCACTTGTGTTGGTGCAGGAAACCACTTTTGCACTTGTATTAGTGTGGAAAAAACACTTTTCGCACTTGTGTTAGTGTTGAAAAACCACTTTTCGCACTTGTGTTGGTGCAGGAAACCACTTTTGCACTTGTATTCGTGTGGAAAAAACACTTTTTGCACTTGTGATAGTGTTGAAATACGACTTTTCGCACTTGTGTTAGTGTTGAAAAACCACTTTTCGCACTTGTGTTGGTGCAGGAAACCACTTTTGCACTTGTATTCGTGTGGAAAAAACACTTTTTGCACTTGTGATAGTGTTGAAAAACCACTTTTGCACTTGTATTAGTGTTGAAAAACCACTTTTCGCACTTGTGTTAGTGTTGAAAAACCTAACAAGTTTTAGTTTTAGTTTAACAACAAAAACCGAACAACCACTTTTGCACTTGTGTTAGTGTTGAAAAACCACTTTTCGCACTTGTGTTAGTGTTGAAAAACCACTTTTTGCACTTGTGTTAGTGTTGAAAAACCACTTTTCGCACTTGTGTTAGTGTTGAAAAACCACTTTTCGCACTTGTGTTGGTGCAGGAAACCACTTTTGCACTTGTATTAGTGTGGAAAAAACACTTTTTGCACTTGTGATAGTGTTGAAAAACCAATTCTCGCACTTATGTTAGTGTTGAAAAACCACTTTTCGCACTTGTGTTGGTGCAGGAAACCACTTTTGCACTTGTATTAGTGTAGAAAAACCACTTTTCGCACTTGTGTTAGTGTTGAAAAACCACTTTTCGCACTTGTGTTAGTGTTGAAAAACCACTTTTCACACTTGTGTTAGTGTTGAAAAACCACTTTTCGCACTTGTGTTGGTGCAGGAAACCACTTTTGCACTTGTATTAGTGTGGAAAAAACACTTTTCGCACTTGTGTTAGTGTTGAAAAACCACTTTTCGCACTTGTGTTAGTGTTGAAAAACCACTTTTCACACTTGTGTTAGTGTTGAAAAACCACTTTTCGCACTTGTGTTGGTGCAGGAAACCACTTTTGCACTTGTATTAGTGTGGAAAAACCACTTTTCGCACTTGTGTTAGTGTTGAAAAACCACTTTTCGCACTTGTGTTAGTGTTGAAAAACCACTTTTCACACTTGTGTTAGTGTTGAAAAACCACTTTTCGCACTTGTGTTGGTGCAGGAAACCACTTTTGCACTTGTATTAGTGTGGAAAAAACACTTTTCGCACTTGTGTTAGTGTTGAAAAACCACTTTTCGCACTTGTGTTAGTGTTGAAAAACCACTTTTCGCACTTGTGTTAGTGTTGATAAACCACTTTTCGCACTTGTGTTGGTGCAGGAAACCACTTTTGCACTTGTATTAGTGTGGAAAAAACACTTTTTGCACTTGTGATAGTGTTGAAAAACCACTTTTCGCACTTGTGTTAGTGTTGAAAAACCACTTTTCGCACTTGTGTTAGTGTTGAAAAACCACTTTTCGCACTTGTGTTGGTGCAGGAAACCACTTTTGCACTTGTATTAGTGTGGAAAAAACACTTTTTGCACTTGTGATAGTGTTGAAAAACCACTTTTCGCACTTGTGTTAGTGTTGAAAAACCACTTTTCGCACTTGTGTTAGTGTTGAAAAACCACTTTTCGCACTTGTGTTGGTGCAGGAAACCACTTTTGCACTTGTTTTAGTGTGGAAAAACCACTTTTCGCACTTGTGTTAGTGTTGAAAAACCACTTTTCGCACTTGTGTTAGTGTTGAAAAACCACTTTTCGCACTTGTGTTAGTGTTGAAAAACCACTTTTCGCACTTGTGTTAGTGTTGAAAAACCACTTTTCGCACTTGTGTTAGTGTTGAAAAACCACTTTTCGCACTTGTGTTGGTGCAGGAAACCACTTTTGCACTTGTATTAGTGTGGAAAAAACACTTTTCGCACTTGTGTTAGTGTTGAAAACACACTTTTCGCACTTGTGTTAGTGTTGATAAACCACTTTTCGCACTTGTGTTGGTGCAGGAAACCACTTTTGCACTTGTATTAGTGTGGAAAAAACACTTTTTGCACTTGTGATAGTGTTGAAAAACCACTTTTTGCACTTGTGTTAGTGTTGAAAAACCACTTTTCGCACTTGTGTTGGTGCAGGAAACCACTTTTGCACTTGTATTAGTGTGGAAAAACCACTTTTCGCACTTGTGTTAGTGTTGAAAAACCACTTTTCGCACTTGTGTTAGTGTTGAAAAACCACTTTTCGCACTTGTGTTGGTGCAGGAAACCACTTTTGCACTTGTATTCGTGTAGAAAAAACACTTTTTGCACTAGTGATAGTGTTGAAAAACCACTTTTCACACTTGTGTTGGTGCAGGAAACCACTTTTGCACTTGTATTAGTGTGGAAAAAACACTTTTCGCACTTGTGTTAGTGTTGAAAAACCACTTTTCGCACTTGTGTTGGTGCAGGAAACCACTTTTGCACTTGTATTCGTGTGGAAAAAACACTTTTTGCACTTGTGATAGTGTTGAAAAACGACTTTTCGCACTTGTGTTAGTGTTGAAAAACCACTTTTCGCACTTGTGTTAGTGTTGAAAAACCACTTTTCGCACTTGTGTTGGTGCAGGAAACCACTTTTGCACTTGTATTAGTGTGGAAAAAACACTTTTCGCACTTGTGTTAGTGTTGAAAAACCACTTTTCGCACTTGTGTTGGTGCAGGAAACCACTTTTGCACTTGTATTCGTGTGGAAAAAACACTTTTTGCACTTGTGATAGTGTTGAAAAACGACTTTTCGCACTTGTGTTAGTGTTGAAAAACCACTTTTCGCACTTGTGTTGGTGCAGGAAACCACTTTTGCACTTGTATTAGTGTGGAAAAAACACTTTTTGCACTTGTGATAGTGTTGAAAAACCACTTTTGCACTTGTATTAGTGTTGAAAAACCACTTTTCGCACTTGTGTTAGTGTTGAAAAACCTAACAAGTTTTAGTTTTAGTTTAACAACAAAAACCTAACAACCACTTTTGCACTTGTGTTAGTGTTGAAAAACCACTTTTCGCACTTGTGTTAGTGTTGAAAAACCACTTTTTGCACTTGTGTTAGTGTTGAAAAACCACTTTTCGCACTTGTGTTAGTGTTGAAAAACCACTTTTCGCACTTGTGTTGGTGCAGGAAACCACTTTTGCACTTGTATTAGTGTGGAAAAAACACTTTTTGCACTTGTGATAGTGTTGAAAAACCAATTCTCGCACTTATGTTAGTGTTGAAAAACCACTTTTCGCACTTGTGTTGGTGCAGGAAACCACTTTTGCACTTGTATTAGTGTAGAAAAACCACTTTTCGCACTTGTGTTAGTGTTGAAAAACCACTTTTCGCACTTGTGTTAGTGTTGAAAAACCACTTTTCACACTTGTGTTAGTGTTGAAAAACCACTTTTCGCACTTGTGTTGGTGCAGGAAACCACTTTTGCACTTGTATTAGTGTGGAAAAAACACTTTTCGCACTTGTGTTAGTGTTGAAAAACCACTTTTCGCACTTGTGTTAGTGTTGAAAAACCACTTTTCACACTTGTGTTAGTGTTGAAAAACCACTTTTCGCACTTGTGTTGGTGCAGGAAACCACTTTTGCACTTGTATTAGTGTGGAAAAAACACTTTTTGCACTTGTGATAGTGTTGAAAAACCACTTTTCGCACTTGTGTTAGTGTTGAAAAACCACTTTTCGCACTTGTGTTAGTGTTGAAAAACCACTTTTCGCACTTGTGTTGGTGCAGGAAACCACTTTTGCACTTGTTTTAGTGTGGAAAAACCACTTTTCGCACTTGTGTTAGTGTTGAAAAACCACTTTTCGCACTTGTGTTAGTGTTGAAAAACCACTTTTCGCACTTGTGTTAGTGTTGAAAAACCACTTTTCGCACTTGTGTTAGTGTTGAAAAACCACTTTTCGCACTTGTGTTAGTGTTGAAAAACCACTTTTCGCACTTGTGTTGGTGCAGGAAACCACTTTTGCACTTGTATTAGTGTGGAAAAAACACTTTTCGCACTTGTGTTAGTGTTGAAAACACACTTTTCGCACTTGTGTTAGTGTTGATAAACCACTTTTCGCACTTGTGTTGGTGCAGGAAACCACTTTTGCACTTGTATTAGTGTGGAAAAAACACTTTTTGCACTTGTGATAGTGTTGAAAAACCACTTTTCGCACTTGTGTTAGTGTTGAAAAACCACTTTTCGCACTTGTGTTGGTGCAGGAAACCACTTTTGCACTTGTATTAGTGTGGAAAAACCACTTTTCGCACTTGTGTTAGTGTTGAAAAACCACTTTTCGCACTTGTGTTAGTGTTGAAAAACCACTTTTCGCACTTGTGTTGGTGCAGGAAACCACTTTTGCACTTGTATTCGTGTAGAAAAAACACTTTTTGCACTAGTGATAGTGTTGAAAAACCACTTTTCACACTTGTGTTGGTGCAGGAAACCACTTTTGCACTTGTATTAGTGTGGAAAAAACACTTTTCGCACTTGTGTTAGTGTTGAAAAACCACTTTTCGCACTTGTGTTGGTGCAGGAAACCACTTTTGCACTTGTATTCGTGTGGAAAAAACACTTTTTGCACTTGTGATAGTGTTGAAAAACGACTTTTCGCACTTGTGTTAGTGTTGAAAAACCACTTTTCGCACTTGTGTTAGTGTTGAAAAACCACTTTTCGCACTTGTGTTGGTGCAGGAAACCACTTTTGCACTTGTATTAGTGTGGAAAAAACACTTTTCGCACTTGTGTTAGTGTTGAAAAACCACTTTTCGCACTTGTGTTGGTGCAGGAAACCACTTTTGCACTTGTATTCGTGTGGAAAAAACACTTTTTGCACTTGTGATAGTGTTGAAAAACGACTTTTCGCACTTGTGTTAGTGTTGAAAAAGCACTTTTCGCACTTGTGTTGGTGCAGGAAACCACTTTTGCACTTGTATTAGTGTGGAAAAAACACTTTTTGCACTTGTGATAGTGTTGAAAAACCACTTTTGCACTTGTATTAGTGTTGAAAAACCACTTTTCGCACTTGTGTTAGTGTTGAAAAACCTAACAAGTTTTAGTTTTAGTTTAACAACAAAAACCTAACAACCACTTTTGCACTTGTGTTAGTGTTGAAAAACCACTTTTCGCACTTGTGTTAGTGTTGAAAAACCACTTTTTGCACTTGTGTTAGTGTTGAAAAACCACTTTTCGCACTTGTGTTAGTGTTGAAAAACCACTTTTCGCACTTGTGTTGGTGCAGGAAACCACTTTTGCACTTGTATTAGTGTGGAAAAAACACTTTTTGCACTTGTGATAGTGTTGAAAAACCAATTCTCGCACTTATGTTAGTGTTGAAAAACCACTTTTCGCACTTGTGTTGGTGCAGGAAACCACTTTTGCACTTGTATTAGTGTAGAAAAACCACTTTTCGCACTTGTGTTAGTGTTGAAAAACCACTTTTCGCACTTGTGTTAGTGTTGAAAAACCACTTTTCACACTTGTGTTAGTGTTGAAAAACCACTTTTCGCACTTGTGTTGGTGCAGGAAACCACTTTTGCACTTGTATTAGTGTGGAAAAAACACTTTTCGCACTTGTGTTAGTGTTGAAAAACCACTTTTCGCACTTGTGTTAGTGTTGAAAAACCACTTTTCACACTTGTGTTAGTGTTGAAAAACCACTTTTCGCACTTGTGTTGGTGCAGGAAACCACTTTTGCACTTGTATTAGTGTGGAAAAACCACTTTTCGCACTTGTGTTAGTGTTGAAAAACCACTTTTCGCACTTGTGTTGGTGCAGGAAACCACTTTTGCACTTGTATTAGTGTGGAAAAAACACTTTTTGCACTTGTGATAGTGTTGAAAAACCACTTTTCGCACTTGTGTTAGTGTTGAAAAACCACTTTTCGCACTTGTGTTAGTGTTGAAAAACCACTTTTCGCACTTGTGTTGGTGCAGGAAACCACTTTTGCACTTGTTTTAGTGTGGAAAACCACTTTTCGCACTTGTGTTAGTGTTGAAAAACCACTTTTCGCACTTGTGTTAGTGTTGAAAAATCACTTTTCGCACTTGTGTTAGTGTTGAAAAACCACTTTTCGCACTTGTGTTAGTGTTGAAAAACCACTTTTCGCACTTGTGTTAGTGTTGAAAAACCACTTTTCGCACTTGTGTTGGTGCAGGAAACCACTTTTGCACTTGTATTAGTGTGGAAAAAACACTTTTCGCACTTGTGTTAGTGTTGAAAAACCACTTTTCGCACTTGTGTTAGTGTTGATAAACCACTTTTCGCACTTGTGTTGGTGCAGGAAACCACTTTTGCACTTGTATTAGTGTGGAAAAAACACTTTTTGCACTTGTGATAGTGTTGAAAAACCACTTTTCGCACTTGTGTTAGTGTTGAAAAACCACTTTTCGCACTTGTGTTGGTGCAGGAAACCACTTTTGCACTTGTATTAGTGTGGAAAAACCACTTTTCGCACTTGTATTAGTGTTGAAAAACCACTTTTCGCACTTGTGTTAGTGTTGAAAAACCACTTTTCGCACTTGTGTTGGTGCAGGAAACCACTTTTGCACTTGTATTCGTGTAGAAAAAACACTTTTTGCACTAGTGATAGTGTTGAAAAACCACTTTTCACACTTGTGTTGGTGCAGGAAACCACTTTTGCACTTGTATTAGTGTGGAAAAACCACTTTTCGCACTTGTGTTAGTGTTGAAAAACCACTTTTCGCACTTGTGTTAGTGTTGAAAAACCACTTTTCGCACTTGTGTTGGTGCAGGAAACCACTTTTGCACTTGTATTAGTGTGGAAAAAACACTTTTCGCACTTGTGTTAGTGTTGAAAAACCACTTTTCGCACTTGTGTTGGTGCAGGAAACCACTTTTGCACTTGTATTCGTGTGGAAAAAACACTTTTTGCACTTGTGATAGTGTTGAAATACGACTTTTCGCACTTGTGTTAGTGTTGAAAAACCACTTTTCGCACTTGTGTTGGTGCAGGAAACCACTTTTGCACTTGTATTCGTGTGGAAAAAACACTTTTTGCACTTGTGATAGTGTTGAAAAACCACTTTTGCACTTGTATTAGTGTTGAAAAACCACTTTTCGCACTTGTGTTAGTGTTGAAAAACCTAACAAGTTTTAGTTTTAGTTTAACAACAAAAACCGAACAACCACTTTTGCACTTGTGTTAGTGTTGAAAAACCACTTTTCGCACTTGTGTTAGTGTTGAAAAACCACTTTTTGCACTTGTGTTAGTGTTGAAAAACCACTTTTCGCACTTGTGTTAGTGTTGAAAAACCACTTTTCGCACTTGTGTTGGTGCAGGAAACCACTTTTGCACTTGTATTAGTGTGGAAAAAACACTTTTTGCACTTGTGATAGTGTTGAAAAACCAATTCTCGCACTTATGTTAGTGTTGAAAAACCACTTTTCGCACTTGTGTTGGTGCAGGAAACCACTTTTGCACTTGTATTAGTGTAGAAAAACCACTTTTCGCACTTGTGTTAGTGTTGAAAAACCACTTTTCGCACTTGTGTTAGTGTTGAAAAACCACTTTTCACACTTGTGTTAGTGTTGAAAAACCACTTTTCGCACTTGTGTTGGTGCAGGAAACCACTTTTGCACTTGTATTAGTGTGGAAAAAACACTTTTCGCACTTGTGTTAGTGTTGAAAAACCACTTTTCGCACTTGTGTTAGTGTTGAAAAACCACTTTTCACACTTGTGTTAGTGTTGAAAAACCACTTTTCGCACTTGTGTTGGTGCAGGAAACCACTTTTGCACTTGTATTAGTGTGGAAAAACCACTTTTCGCACTTGTGTTAGTGTTGAAAAACCACTTTTCGCACTTGTGTTAGTGTTGAAAAACCACTTTTCACACTTGTGTTAGTGTTGAAAAACCACTTTTCGCACTTGTGTTGGTGCAGGAAACCACTTTTGCACTTGTATTAGTGTGGAAAAAACACTTTTCGCACTTGTGTTAGTGTTGAAAAACCACTTTTCGCACTTGTGTTAGTGTTGAAAAACCACTTTTCACACTTGTGTTAGTGTTGAAAAACCACTTTTCGCACTTGTGTTGGTGCAGGAAACCACTTTTGCACTTGTATTAGTGTGGAAAAAATACTTTTCGCACTTGTGTTAGTGTTGAAAAACCACTTTTCGCACTTGTGTTAGAGTTGAAAAAACACTTTTCACACTTGTGTTAGTGTTGAAAAACCACTTTTCGCACTTGTGTTGGTGCAGGAAACCACTTTTGCACTTGTATTAGTGTGGAAAAAACACTTTTCGCACTTGTGTTAGTGTTGAAAAACCACTTTTCGCACTTGTGTTAGTGTTGATAAACCACTTTCCGCACTTGTGTTGGTGCAGGAAACCACTTTTGCACTTGTATTAGTGTGGAAAAAACACTTTTTGCACTTGTGATAGTGTTGAAAAACCACTTTTCGCACTTGTGTTAGTGTTGAAAAACCACTTTTCACACTTGTGTTAGTGTTGAAAAACCACTTTTCGCACTTGTGTTGGTGCAGGAAACCACTTTTGCACTTGTATTAGTGTGGAAAAAATACTTTTCGCACTTGTGTTAGTGTTGAAAAACCACTTTTCGCACTTGTGTTAGTGTTGGAAAACCACTTTACACACTTGTGTTAGTGTTGAAAAACCACTTTTCGCACTTGTGTTGGTGCAGGAAACCACTTTTGCACTTGTATTAGTGTGGAAAAAACACTTTTCGCACTTGTGTTAGTGTTGAAAAACCACTTTTCGCACTTGTGTTAGTGTTGATAAACCACTTTTCGCACTTGTGTTGGTGCATGAAACCACTTTTGCACTTGTATTAGTGTGGAAAAAACACTTTTTGCACTTGTGATAGTGTTGAAAAACCACTTTTCGCACTTGTGTTAGTGTTGATAAACCACTTTTCGCACTTGTGTTGTGCAGGAAACCACTTTTGCACTTGTATTAGTGTCGAAAAAACACTTTTTGCACTTGTGATAGTGTTGAAAAACCACTTTTCGCACTTGTGTTAGTGTTGAAAAACCACTTTTCGCACTTGTGTTGGTGCAGGAAACCACTTTTGCACTTGTATTAGTGTGGAAAAACCACTTTTCGCACTTGTGTTAGTGTTGAAAAACCACTTTTCGCACTTGTGTTAGTGTTGAAAAACCACTTTTCGCACTTGTGTTGGTGCAGGAAACCACTTTTGCACTTGTATTAGTGTGGAAAAAACACTTTTTGCACTTGTGATAGTGTTGAAAAACCACTTTTCACACTTGTGTTAGTGTTGAAAAACCACTTTTCGCACTTGTGTTGGTGCAGGAAACCACTTTTGCACTTGTATTAGTGTGGAAAAACCACTTTCCGCACTTGTGTTAGTGTTGAAAAACCACTTTTCGCACTTGTGTTGGTGCAGGAAACCACTTTTGCACTTGTATTAGTGTGGAAAAAACACTTTTCGCACTTGTGTTAGTGTTGAAAAACCACTTTTCGCACTTGTGTTGGTGCAGGAAACCACTTTTGCACTTGCATTAGTGGTAAAAACACTTTTTGCACTTGTGATAGTGTTGAAAAACCACTTTTCGCACTTGTGTTAGTGTTGAAAAACCACTTTTCGCACTTGTGTTGTTGCAGGAAACCACTTTTGCACTTGTATTTGTGTGGAAAAACCACTTTTCGCACTTATGTTAGTGTTGAAAAACCACTTTTCGCACTTGTGTTAGTATTGAAAAACCACTTTTCGCACTTGTGTTAGTGTTGAAAAACCACTTTTCGCACTTGTGTTGGTGCAGGAAACCACTTTTGCACTTGTATTAGTGTGGAAAAAACACTTTTCGCACTTGTGTTAGTGTTGAAAAACCACTTTTCGCACTTGTGTTAGTGTTGAAAAACCACTTTTCGCACTTGTGTTGGTGCAGGAAACCAGTTTTGCACTTGTATTAGTGTGGAAAAACCACTTTTCGCACTTGTGTTAGTGTTGAAAAACCACTTTTCGCACTTGTGTTAGTGTTGAAAAACCACTTTTCGCACTTGTGTTAGTGTTGAAAAACCACTTTTCACACTTGTGTTCGTGTTGAAAAACCACTTTTCACACTTGTGTTAGTGTTGAAAAACCACTTTTCGCACTTGTATTAGTGTGGAAAAACCACTTTTCACACTTGTGTTAGTGTTGAAAAACCACTTTTTGCACTTGTGATAGTGTTGAAAAACCACTTTTTGCACTTGTGTTAGTGTTGAAAAACCACTTTTCGCACTTGTGTTGGTGCAGGAAACCACTTTTGCACTTGTATTAGTGTGGAAAAAACACTTTTTGCACTTGTGATAGTGTTGAAAAACCACTTTTCGCACTTGTGTTAGTGTTGAAAAACCACTTTTCGCACTTGTGTTGGTGCAGGAAACCACTTTTGCACTTGTTTTAGTGTGGAAAAACCACTTTTCGCACTTGTGTTAGTGTTGAAAAACCACTTTTCGCACTTGTGTTAGTGTTGAAAAACCACTTTTCGCACTTGTGTTAGTGTTGAAAAACCACTTTTCGCACTTGTGTTAGTGTTGAAAAACCACTTTTCACACTTGTGTTAGTGTTGAAAAACCACTTTTCGCACTTGTGTTGGTGCAGGAAACCACTTTTGCACTTGTATTAGTGTGGCAAAACCACTTTTCGCACTTGTGTTAGTGTTGAAAAACCACTTTTCGCACTTGTGTTAGTGTTGAAAAACCACTTTTCGCACTTGTGTTGGTGCAGGAAACCACTTTTGCACTTGTATTAGTGTGGAAAAAACACTTTTCGCACTTGTGTTAGTGTTGAAAAACCACTTTTCGCACTTGTGTTAGTGTTGAAAAACTACTTTTCACACTTGTGTTGTTGCAGGAAACCACTTTTGCACTTGTATTAGTGTGGAAAAAACAATTTTTGCACTTGTGATAGTGTTGAAAAACCACTTTTCGCACTTATGTTAGTGTTGAAAAACCACTTTTCGCACTTGTGTTAGTGTTGGAAAACCACTTTTCGCACTTGTGTTAGTGTTGAAAACCCACTTTTGCACTTGTGTTGGTGCAGGGAACCACTTTTGCACTTGTATTAGTGTGGAAAAAACACTTTTTGCACTTGTGATAGTGTTGAAAAACCACTTTTCGCACTTGTGTTGGTGCAGGAAACCACTTTTGCACTTGTATTAGTGTGGAAAAACCACTTTTCGCACCTGTGTTGGTGCAGGAAACCACTTTTGCACTTGTATTAGTGTTGAAAAACCACTTTTCGCACTTGTGTTGGTGCAGGAAACCACTTTTGCACTTGTATTAGTGTGGAAAAACCACTTTTCGCACTTGTGTTAGTGTTGAAAAACCACTTTTCGCACTTGTGTTAGTGTTGAAAAACCACTTTTCGCACTTGTGTTGGTGCAGGAAACCACTTTTGCACTTGTATTCGTGTAGAAAAAACACTTTTTGCACTAGTGATAGTGTTGAAAAACCACTTTTCACACTTGTGTTGGTGCAGGAAACCACTTTTGCACTTGTATTAGTGTGGAAAAAACACTTTTCGCACTTGTGTTAGTGTTGAAAAACCACTTTTCGCACTTGTGTTGGTGCAGGAAACCACTTTTGCACTTGTATTCGTGTGGAAAAAACACTTTTTGCACTTGTGATAGTGTTGAAAAACGACTTTTCGCACTTGTGTTAGTGTTGAAAAACCACTTTTCGCACTTGTGTTAGTGTTGAAAAACCACTTTTCGCACTTGTGTTGGTGCAGGAAACCACTTTTGCACTTGTATTAGTGTGGAAAAAACACTTTTCGCACTTGTGTTAGTGTTGAAAAACCACTTTTCGCACTTGTGTTGGTGCAGGAAACCACTTTTGCACTTGTATTCGTGTGGGAAAAACACTTTTTGCACTTGTGATAGTGTTGAAAAACGACTTTTCGCACTTGTGTTAGTGTTGAAAAAGCACTTTTCGCACTTGTGTTGGTGCAGGAAACCACTTTTGCACTTGTATTAGTGTGGAAAAAACACTTTTTTCACTTGTGATAGTGTTGAAAAACCACTTTTGCACTTGTATTAGTGTTGAAAAACCACTTTTCGCACTTGTGTTAGTGTTGAAAAACCTAACAAGTTTTAGTTTTAGTTTAACAACAAAAACCTAACAACCACTTTTGCACTTGTGTTAGTGTTGAAAAACCACTTTTCGCACTTGTGTTAGTGTTGAAAAACCACTTTTTGCACTTGTGTTAGTGTTGAAAAACCACTTTTCGCACTTGTGTTAGTGTTGAAAAACCACTTTTCGCACTTGTGTTGGTGCAGGAAACCACTTTTGCACTTGTATTAGTGTGGAAAAAACACTTTTTGCACTTGTGATAGTGTTGAAAAACCAATTCTCGCACTTATGTTAGTGTTGAAAAACCACTTTTCGCACTTGTGTTGGTGCAGGAAACCACTTTTGCACTTGTATTAGTGTAGAAAAACCACTTTTCGCACTTGTGTTAGTGTTGAAAAACCACTTTTCGCACTTGTGTTAGTGTTGAAAAACCACTTTTCACACTTGTGTTAGTGTTGAAAAACCACTTTTCGCACTTGTGTTGGTGCAGGAAACCACTTTTGCACTTGTATTAGTGTGGAAAAAACACTTTTCGCACTTGTGTTAGTGTTGAAAAACCACTTTTCGCACTTGTGTTAGTGTTGAAAAACCACTTTTCACACTTGTGTTAGTGTTGAAAAACCACTTTTCGCACTTGTGTTGGTGCAGGAAACCACTTTTGCACTTGTATTAGTGTGGAAAAACCACTTTTCACACTTGTGTTAGTGTTGAAAAACCACTTTTCGCACTTGTGTTGGTGCAGGAAACCACTTTTGCACTTGTATTAGTGTGGAAAAAACACTTTTTGCACTTGTGATAGTGTTGAAAAACCACTTTTCGCACTTGTGTTAGTGTTGAAAAACCACTTTTCGCACTTGTGTTAGTGTTGAAAAACCACTTTTCGCACTTGTGTTGGTGCAGGAAACCACTTTTGCACTTGTTTTAGTGTGGAAAACCACTTTTCGCACTTGTGTTAGTGTTGAAAAACCACTTTTCGCACTTGTGTTAGTGTTGAAAAATCACTTTTCGCACTTGTGTTAGTGTTGAAAAACCACTTTTCGCACTTGTGTTAGTGTTGAAAAACCACTTTTCGCACTTGTGTTAGTGTTGAAAAACCACTTTTCGCACTTGTGTTGGTGCAGGAAACCACTTTTGCACTTGTATTAGTGTGGAAAAAACACTTTTCGCACTTGTGTTAGTGTTGAAAAACCACTTTTCGCACTTGTGTTAGTGTTGATAAACCACTTTTCGCACTTGTGTTGGTGCAGGAAACCACTTTTGCACTTGTATTAGTGTGGAAAAAACACTTTTTGCACTTGTGATAGTGTTGAAAAACCACTTTTCGCACTTGTGTTAGTGTTGAAAAACCACTTTTCGCACTTGTGTTGGTGCAGGAAACCACTTTTGCACTTGTATTAGTGTGGAAAAACCACTTTTCGCACTTGTATTAGTGTTGAAAAACCACTTTTCGCACTTGTGTTAGTGTTGAAAAACCACTTTTCGCACTTGTGTTGGTGCAGGAAACCACTTTTGCACTTGTATTCGTGTAGAAAAAACACTTTTTGCACTAGTGATAGTGTTGAAAAACCACTTTTCACACTTGTGTTGGTGCAGGAAACCACTTTTGCACTTGTATTAGTGTGGAAAAACCACTTTTCGCACTTGTGTTAGTGTTGAAAAACCACTTTTCGCACTTGTGTTAGTGTTGAAAAACCACTTTTCGCACTTGTGTTGGTGCAGGAAACCACTTTTGCACTTGTATTAGTGTGGAAAAAACACTTTTCGCACTTGTGTTAGTGTTGAAAAACCACTTTTCGCACTTGTGTTGGTGCAGGAAACCACTTTTGCACTTGTATTCGTGTGGAAAAAACACTTTTTGCACTTGTGATAGTGTTGAAATACGACTTTTCGCACTTGTGTTAGTGTTGAAAAACCACTTTTCGCACTTGTGTTGGTGCAGGAAACCACTTTTGCACTTGTATTCGTGTGGAAAAAACACTTTTTGCACTTGTGATAGTGTTGAAAAACCACTTTTGCACTTGTATTAGTGTTGAAAAACCACTTTTCGCACTTGTGTTAGTGTTGAAAAACCTAACAAGTTTTAGTTTTAGTTTAACAACAAAAACCGAACAACCACTTTTGCACTTGTGTTAGTGTTGAAAAACCACTTTTCGCACTTGTGTTAGTGTTGAAAAACCACTTTTTGCACTTGTGTTAGTGTTGAAAAACCACTTTTCGCACTTGTGTTAGTGTTGAAAAACCACTTTTCGCACTTGTGTTGGTGCAGGAAACCACTTTTGCACTTGTATTAGTGTGGAAAAAACACTTTTTGCACTTGTGATAGTGTTGAAAAACCAATTCTCGCACTTATGTTAGTGTTGAAAAACCACTTTTCGCACTTGTGTTGGTGCAGGAAACCACTTTTGCACTTGTATTAGTGTAGAAAAACCACTTTTCGCACTTGTGTTAGTGTTGAAAAACCACTTTTCGCACTTGTGTTAGTGTTGAAAAACCACTTTTCACACTTGTGTTAGTGTTGAAAAACCACTTTTCGCACTTGTGTTGGTGCAGGAAACCACTTTTGCACTTGTATTAGTGTGGAAAAAACACTTTTCGCACTTGTGTTAGTGTTGAAAAACCACTTTTCGCACTTGTGTTAGTGTTGAAAAACCACTTTTCACACTTGTGTTAGTGTTGAAAAACCACTTTTCGCACTTGTGTTGGTGCAGGAAACCACTTTTGCACTTGTATTAGTGTGGAAAAACCACTTTTCGCACTTGTGTTAGTGTTGAAAAACCACTTTTCGCACTTGTGTTAGTGTTGAAAAACCACTTTTCACACTTGTGTTAGTGTTGAAAAACCACTTTTCGCACTTGTGTTGGTGCAGGAAACCACTTTTGCACTTGTATTAGTGTGGAAAAAACACTTTTCGCACTTGTGTTAGTGTTGAAAAACCACTTTTCGCACTTGTGTTAGTGTTGAAAAACCTAACAAGTTTTAGTTTTAGTTTAACAACAAAAACCTAACAACCACTTTTGCACTTGTGTTAGTGTTGAAAAACCACTTTTCGCACTTGTGTTAGTGTTGAAAAACCACTTTTTGCACTTGTGTTAGTGTTGAAAAACCACTTTTCGCACTTGTGTTAGTGTTGAAAAACCACTTTTCGCACTTGTGTTGGTGCAGGAAACCACTTTTGCACTTGTATTAGTGTGGAAAAAACACTTTTTGCACTTGTGATAGTGTTGAAAAACCAATTCTCGCACTTATGTTAGTGTTGAAAAACCACTTTTCGCACTTGTGTTGGTGCAGGAAACCACTTTTGCACTTGTTTTAGTGTGGAAAAACCACTTTTCGCACTTGTGTTAGTGTTGAAAAACCACTTTTCGCACTTGTGTTAGTGTTGAAAAACCACTTTTCGCACTTGTGTTAGTGTTGAAAAACCACTTTTCGCACTTGTGTTAGTGTTGAAAAACCACTTTTCGCACTTGTGTTAGTGTTGAAAAACCACTTTTCGCACTTGTGTTGGTGCAGGAAACCACTTTTGCACTTGTATTAGTGTGGAAAAAACACTTTTCGCACTTGTGTTAGTGTTGAAAAACCACTTTTCGCACTTGTGTTAGTGTTGATAAACCACTTTTCGCACTTGTGTTGGTGCAGGAAACCACTTTTGCACTTGTATTAGTGTGGAAAAAACACTTTTTGCACTTGTGATAGTGTTGAAAAACCACTTTTCGCACTTGTGTTAGTGTTGAAAAACCACTTTTCGCACTTGTGTTGGTGCAGGAAACCACTTTTGCACTTGTATTAGTGTGGAAAAACCACTTTTCGTACTTGTGTTAGTGTTGAAAAACCACTTTTCGCACTTGTGTTAGTGTTGAAAAACCACTTTTCGCACTTGTGTTGGTGCAGGAAACCACTTTTGCACTTGTATTCGTGTAGAAAAAACACTTTTTGCACTAGTGATAGTGTTGAAAAACCACTTTTCACACTTGTGTTGGTGCAGGAAACCACTTTTGCACTTGTATTAGTGTGGAAAAACCACTTTTCGCACTTGTGTTAGTGTTGAAAAACCACTTTTCGCACTTGTGTTAGTGTTGAAAAACCACTTTTCGCACTTGTGTTGGTGCAGGAAACCACTTTTGCACTTGTATTAGTGTGGAAAAAACACTTTTCGCACTTGTGTTAGTGTTGAAAAACCACTTTTCGCACTTGTGTTGGTGCAGGAAACCACTTTTGCACTTGTATTCGTGTGGAAAAAACACTTTTTGCACTTGTGATAGTGTTGAAAAACGACTTTTCGCACTTGTGTTAGTGTTGAAAAACCACTTTTCGCACTTGTGTTGGTGCAGGAAACCACTTTTGCACTTGTATTAGTGTGGAAAAAACACTTTTTGCACTTGTGATAGTGTTGAAAAACCACTTTTGCACTTGTGTTAGTGTTGAAAAACCTAACAAGTTTTAGTTTTAGTTTAACAACAAAAACCTAACAACCACTTTTGCACTTGTGTTAGTGTTGAAAAACCACTTTTCGCACTTGTGTTAGTGTTGAAAAACCACTTTTTGCACTTGTGTTAGTGTTGAAAAACCACTTTTCGCACTTGTGTTAGTGTTGAAAAACCACTTTTCGCACTTGTGTTGGTGCAGGAAACCACTTTTGCACTTGTATTAGTGTGGAAAAAACACTTTTTGCACTTGTGATAGTGTTGAAAAACCAATTCTCGCACTTATGTTAGTGTTGAAAAACCACTTTTCGCACTTGTGTTGGTGCAGGAAACCACTTTTGCACTTGTATTAGTGTAGAAAAACCACTTTTCGCACTTGTGTTAGTGTTGAAAAACCACTTTTCGCACTTGTGTTAGTGTTGAAAAACCACTTTTCACACTTGTGTTAGTGTTGAAAAACCACTTTTCGCACTTGTGTTGGTGCAGGAAACCACTTTTGCACTTGTATTAGTGTGGAAAAAACACTTTTCGCACTTGTGTTAGTGTTGAAAAACCACTTTTCGCACTTGTGTTAGTGTTGAAAAACCACTTTTCACACTTGTGTTAGTGTTGAAAAACCACTTTTCGCACTTGTGTTGGTGCAGAAAACCACTTTTGCACTTGTATTAGTGTGGAAAAACCACTTTTCGCACTTGTGTTAGTGTTGAAAAACCACTTTTCGCACTTGTGTTGGTGCAGGAAACCACTTTTGCACTTGTATTAGTGTGGAAAAAACACTTTTTGCACTTGTGATAGTGTTGAAAAACCACTTTTCGCACTTGTGTTAGTGTTGAAAAACCACTTTTCGCACTTGTGTTAGTGTTGAAAAACCACTTTTCGCACTTGTGTTGGTGCAGGAAACCACTTTTGCACTTGTTTTAGTGTGGAAAAACCACTTTTCGCACTTGTGTTAGTGTTGAAAAACCACTTTTCGCACTTGTGTTAGTGTTGAAAAACCACTTTTCGCACTTGTGTTAGTGTTGAAAAACCACTTTTCGCACTTGTGTTAGTGTTGAAAAACCACTTTTCGCACTTGTGTTAGTGTTGAAAAACCACTTTTCGCACTTGTGTTGGTGCAGGAAACCACTTTTGCACTTGTATTAGTGTGGAAAAAACACTTTTCGCACTTGTGTTAGTGTTGAAAAACCACTTTTCGCACTTGTGTTAGTGTTGATAAACCACTTTTTGCACTTGTGTTGGTGCAGGAAACCACTTTTGCACTTGTATTAGTGTGGAAAAAACACTTTTTGCACTTGTGATAGTGTTGAAAAACCACTTTTCGCACTTGTGTTAGTGTTGAAAAACCACTTTTCGCACTTGTGTTGGTGCAGGAAACCACTTTTGCACTTGTATTAGTGTGGAAAAACCACTTTTCGCACTTGTGTTAGTGTTGAAAAACCACTTTTTGCACTTGTGTTAGTGTTGAAAAACCACTTTTCGCACTTGTGTTGGTGCAGGAAACCACTTTTGCACTTGTATTCGTGTAGAAAAAACACTTTTTGCACTAGTGATAGTGTTGAAAAACCACTTTTCACACTTGTGTTGGTGCAGGAAACCACTTTTGCACTTGTATTAGTGTGGAAAAACCACTTTTCGCACTTGTGTTAGTGTTGAAAAACCACTTTTCGCACTTGTGTTAGTGTTGAAAAACCACTTTTCGCACTTGTGTTGGTGCAGGAAACCACTTTTGCACTTGTATTAGTGTGGAAAAAACACTTTTCGCACTTGTGTTAGTGTTGAAAAACCACTTTTCGCACTTGTGTTAGTGTTGAAAAACCACTTTTCGCACTTGTGTTGGTGCAGGAAACCACTTTTGCACTTGTATTCGTGTGGAAAAAACACTTTTTGCACTTGTGATAGTGTTGAAAAACGACTTTTCGCACTTGTGTTAGTGTTGAAAAACCACTTTTCGCACTTGTGTTGGTGCAGGAAACCACTTTTGCACTTGTATTCGTGTGGAAAAAACATTTTTGCACTTGTGATAGTGTTGAAAAACCACTTTTGCACTTGTATTAGTGTTGAAAAACCACTTTTCGCACTTGTGTTAGTGTTGAAAAACCTAACAAGTTTTAGTTTTAGTTTAACAACAAAAACCGAACAACCACTTTTGCACTTGTGTTAGTGTTGAAAAACCACTTTTCGCACTTGTGTTAGTGTTGAAAAACCACTTTTTGCACTTGTGTTAGTGTTGAAAAACCACTTTTCGCACTTGTGTTAGTGTTGAAAAACCACTTTTCGCACTTGTGTTGGTGCAGGAAACCACTTTTGCACTTGTATTAGTGTGGAAAAAACACTTTTTGCACTTGTGATAGTGTTGAAAAACCAATTCTCGCACTTATGTTAGTGTTGAAAAACCACTTTTCGCACTTGTGTTGGTGCAGGAAACCACTTTTGCACTTGTATTAGTGTAGAAAAACCACTTTTCGCACTTGTGTTAGTGTTGAAAAACCACTTTTCGCACTTGTGTTAGTGTTGAAAAACCACTTTTCACACTTGTGTTAGTGTTGAAAAACCACTTTTCGCACTTGTGTTGGTGCAGGAAACCACTTTTGCACTTGTATTAGTGTGGAAAAAACACTTTTCGCACTTGTGTTAGTGTTGAAAAACCACTTTTCGCACTTGTGTTAGTGTTGAAAAACCACTTTTCACACTTGTGTTAGTGTTGAAAAACCACTTTTCGCACTTGTGTTGGTGCAGGAAACCACTTTTGCACTTGTATTAGTGTGGAAAAAACACTTTTCGCACTTGTGTTAGTGTTGAAAAACCACTTTTCGCACTTGTGTTAGTGTTGATAAACCACTTTTCGCACTTGTGTTGGTGCAGGAAACCACTTTTGCACTTGTATTAGTGTGGAAAAACCACTTTTCGCACTTGTGTTAATGTTGAAAAACCACTTTTCACACTTGTGTTGGTGCAGGAAACCACTTTTGCACTTGTATTAGTGTGGAAAAAACACTTTTTGCACTTGTGATAGTGTTGAAAAACCACTTTTCGCACTTGTGTTAGTGTTGAAAAACCACTTTTCGCACTTGTGTTGGTGCAGGAAACCACTTTTGCACTTGTATTAGTGTGGAAAAACCACTTTTCGCACTTGTGTTAGTGTTGAAAAACCACTTTTCGCACTTGTGTTAGTGTTGAAAAACCACTTTTCGCACTTGTGTTAGTGTTGAAAAACCACTTTTCGCACTTGTGTTGGTGCAGGAAACCACTTTTGCACTTGTATTAGTGTGGAAAAAACACTTTTCGCACTTGTGTTAGTGTTGAAAAACCACTTTTCGCACTTGTGTTAGTGTTGAAAAACTACTTTTCACACTTGTGTTGTTGCAGGAAACCACTTTTGCACTTGTATTAGTGTGGAAAAAACACTTTTTGCACTTGTGATAGTGTTGAAAAACCACTTTTCGCACTTATGTTAGTGTTGAAAAACCACTTTTCGCACTTGTGTTAGTGTTGGAAAACCACTTTTCGCACTTGTGTTAGTGTTGAAAAACAACTTGTTGCACTTGTGTTCGTGCAGGAAACCACTTTTGCACTTGTATTAGTGTGGAAAAAACACTTTTTGCACTTGTGATAGTGTTAAAAAACCACTTTTCGCACTTGTGTTGGTGCAGGAAACCACTTTTGCACTTGTATTAGTGTGGAAAAACCACTTTTCGCACTTGTGTTAGTGTTGAAAAACCACTTTTCGCACTTGTGTTAGTGTTGAAAAACCACTTTTCGCACTTGTGTTAGTGTTGAAAAACCACTTTTCGCACTTGTGTTGGTGCAGGAAACCACTTTTGCACTTGTATTAGTGTGGAAAAAACACTTTTTGCACTTGTGATAGTGTTGAAAAACCACTTTTCGCACTTGTGTTAGTGTTGAAAAACCACTTTTCGCATTTGTGTTAGTGTTGAAAAACCACTTTTCGCACTTGTGTTGGTGCAGGAAACCACTTTTGCACTTGTATTAGTGTGGAAAAAACACTTTTTGCACTTGTGATAGTGTTGAAAAACCACTTTTCGCACTTGTGTTAGTGTTGAAAAACCACTTTTCGCACTTGTGTTGGTGCAGGAAACCACTTTTGCACTTGTTTTAGTGTGGAAAAACCACTTTTCGCACTTGTGTTAGTGTTGAAAAACCACTTTTCGCACTTGTGTTAGTGTTGAAAAACCACTTTTCGCACTTGTGTTAGTGTTGAAAAACCACTTTTCGCACTTGTGTTAGTGTTGAAAAACCACTTTTCGCACTTGTGTTAGTGTTGAAAAACCACTTTTCGCACTTGTGTTGGTGCAGGAAACCACTTTTGCACTTGTATTAGTGTGGAAAAAACACTTTTCGCACTTGTGTTAGTGTTGAAAAACCACTTTTCGCACTTGTGTTAGTGTTGATAAACCACTTTTCGCACTTGTGTTAGGTTGATAAACCACTTTTCGCACTTGTGTTGGTGCAGGAAACCACTTTTGCACTTGTATTAGTGTGGAAAAAACACTTTTTGCACTTGTGATAGTGTTGAAAAACCACTTTTCGCACTTGTGTTAGTGTTGAAAAACCACTTTTCGCACTTGTGTTGGTGCAGGAAACCACTTTTGCACTTGTATTAGTGTGGAAAAACAACTTTTCGCACTTGTGTTAGTGTTGAAAAACCACTTTTCGCACTTGTGTTAGTGTTGAAAAACCACTTTTCGCACTTGTGTTGGTGCAGGAAACCACTTTTGCACTTGTATTAGTGTGGAAAAAACACTTTTCGCACTTGTGTTAGTGTTGAAAAACCACTTTTCGCACTTGGGTTAGTGTTGATAAACCACTTTTCGCACTTGTGTTGGTGCAGGAAACCACTTTTGCACTTGTATTAGTGTGGAAAAAACACTTTTTGCACTTGTGATAGTGTTGAAAAACCACTTTTCGCACTTGTGTTAGTGTTGAAAAACCACTTTTCGCACTTGTGTTAGTGTTGAAAAACCACTTTTCGCACTTGTGTTAGTGTTGAAAAACCACTTTTCGCACTTGTGTTAGTGTTGAAAAACCACTTTTCGCACTTGTGTTAGTGTTGAAAAACCACTTTTCGCACTTGTGTTGGTGCAGGAAACCACTTTTGCACTTGTATTAGTGTGGAAAAAACACTTTTCGCACTTGTGTTAGTGTTGAAAAACCACTTTTCGCACTTGTGTTAGTGTTGATAAACCACTTTTCGCACTTGTGTTAGTGTTGATAAACCACTTTTCGCACTTGTGTTGGTGCAGGAAACCACTTTTGCACTTGTATTAGTGTGGAAAAAACACTTTTTGCACTTGTGATAGTGTTGAAAAACCACTTTTCGCACTTGTGTTAGTGTTGAAAAACCACTTTTCGCACTTGTGTTGGTGCAGGAAACCACTTTTGCACTTGTATTAGTGTGGAAAAACAACTTTTCGCACTTGTGTTAGTGTTGAAAAACCACTTTTCGCACTTGTGTTAGTGTTGAAAAACCACTTTTCGCACTTGTGTTGGTGCAGGAAACCACTTTTGCACTTGTATTAGTGTGGAAAAAACACTTTTTGCACTTGTGTTATTGTTGAAAAACCACTTTTCGCACTTGGGTTAGTGTTGATAAACCACTTTTCGCACTTGTGTTGGTGCAGGAAACCACTTTTGCACTTGTATTAGTGTGGAAAAAACACTTTTTGCACTTGTGATAGTGTTGAAAAACCACTTTTCGCACTTGTGTTAGTGTTGAAAAACCACTTTTCGCACTTGTGTTGGTGCAGGAAACCACTTTTGCACTTGTATTAGTGTGGAAAAACCACTTTTCGCACTTGTGTTAGTGTTGAAAAACCACTTTTCGCACTTGTGTTAGTGTTGAAAAACCACTTTTCGCACTTGTGTTGGTGCAGGAAACCACTTTTGCACTTGTATTAGTGTGGAAAAAACACTTTTTGCACTTGTGATAGTGTTGAAAAACCACTTTTCGCACTTGTGTTGGTGCAGGAAACCACTTTTGCACTTGTATTAGTGTGGAAAAACCACTTTTCGCACTTGTGTTAGTGTTGAAAAACCACTTTTCGCACTTGTGTTAGTGTTGAAAACCACTTTTCGCACTTGTGTTAGTGTTGAAAAACCACTTTTCGCACTTGTGTTGGTGCAGGAAACCACTTTTGCACTTGTATTAGTGTGGAAAAAACACTTTTTGCACTTGTGATAGTGTTGAAAAACCACTTTTCGCACTTGTGTTAGTGTTGAAAAACCACTTTTCGCACTTGTGTTAGTGTTGAAAAACCACTTTTCGCACTTGTGTTGGTGCAGGAAACCACTTTTGCACTTGTATTAGTGTGGAAAAAACACTTTTCGCACTTGTGTTAGTGTTGAAAAACCACTTTTCGCACTTGTGTTAGTGTTGAAAAACCACTTTTCGCACTTGTGTTGGTGCAGGAAACCACTTTTGCACTTGTATTAGTGTGGAAAAAACACTTTTTGCCCTTGTGATAGTGTTGAAAAACCACTTTTCGCACTTGTGTTAGTGTTGAAAAACCACTTTTCGCACTTGTGTTAGTGTTGAAAAACCACTTTTCGCACTTGTGTTGGTGCAGGAAACCACTTTTGCACTTGTATTAGTGTGGAAAAAACACTTTTTGCACTTGTGATAGTGTTGAAAAACCACTTTTCGCACTTGTGTTAGTGTTGAAAAACCACTTTTCGCACTTGTGTTAGTGTTGAAAAACCACTTTTCGCACTTGTGTTGGTGCAGGAAACCACTTTTGCACTTGTATTAGTGTGGAAAAAACACTTTTTGCCCTTGTGATAGTGTTGAAAAACCACTTTTCGCACTTGTGTTAGTGTTGAAAAACCACTTTTCGCACTTGTGTTAGTGTTGAAAAACCACTTTTCGCACTTGTGTTGGTGCAGGAAACCACTTTTGCACTTGTATTAGTGTGGAAAAAACACTTTTTGCACTTGTGATAGTGTTGAAAAACCACTTTTCGCACTTGTGTTAGTGTTGAAAAACCACTTTTCGCACTTGTGTTAGTGTTGAAAAACCACTTTTCGCACTTGTGTTAGTGTTGAAAAACCACTTTTCGCACTTGTGTTAGTGTTGAAAAAACACTTTTCGCACTTGTGTTAGTGTTGAAAAACCACTTTTCGCACTTGTGTTAGTGTTGAAAAACCACTTTTTGCACTTGTGTTAGTGTTGAAAAACCACTTTTCGCACTTGTGTTGATGCAGGAAACCACTTTTGCACTTGTATTAGTGTGGAAAAAACACTTTTTGCCCTTGTGATAGTGTTGAAAAACCACTTTTCGCACTTGTGTTAGTGTTGAAAAACCACTTTTCGCACTTGTGTTAGTGTTGAAAAACCACTTTTCGCACTTGTGTTGGTGCAGGAAACCACTTTTGCACTTGTATTAGTGTGGAAAAAACACTTTTTGCACTTGTGATAGTGTTGAAAAACCAGTTTTCGCACTTGTGTTAGTGTTGAAAAACCACTTTTCGCACTTGTGTTGGTGCAGGAAACCACTTTTGCACTTGTTTTAGTGTGGAAAAACCACTTTTCGCACTTGTGATAGTGTTGAAAAACCACTTTTCACACTTGTGTTGGTGCAGGAAACCACTTTTGCACTTGTATTAGTGTGGAAAAAACACTTTTTGCACTTGTGATAGTGTTGAAAAACCACTTTTCGCACTTGTGTTAGTGTTGAAAAACCACTTTTCGCACTTGTGTTAGTGTTGAAAAACCACTTTTCGCACTTGTGTTGGTGCAGGAAACCACTTTTGCACTTGTATTAGTGTGGAAAAAACACTTTTTGCACTTGTGATAGTGTTGAAAAACCAGTTTTCGCACTTGTGTTAGTGTTGAGAAACCACTTTTCGCACTTGTGTTGGTGCAGGAAACCACTTTTGCACTTGTTTTAGTGTGGAAAAACCACTTTTCGCACTTGTGTTAGTGTTGAAAAACCACTTTTCGCACTTGTGTTAGTGTTGAAAAACCACTTTTCGCACTTGTCTTAGTGTTGAAAAACCACTTTTCGCACTTGTGTTAGTGTTGAAAAACCACTTTTCGCACTTGTGTTAGTGTTGAAAAACCACTTTTCGCACTTGTGTTGGTGCAGGAAACCACTTTTGCACTTGTATTAGTGTGGAAAAAACACTTTTCGCACTTGTGTTAGTGTTGAAAAACCACTTTTCGCACTTGTGTTAATGTTGATCAACCACTTTTCGCACTTGTGTTGGTGCAGGAAACCACTTTTGCACTTGTATTAGTGTGGAAAAAACACTTTTTGCACTTGTGATAGTGTTGAAAAACCACTTTTCGCACTTGTGTTGGTGCAGGAAACCACTTTTGCACTTGTATTAGTGTGGAAAAAACACTTTTCGCACTTGTGTTAGTGTTGAAAAACCACTTTTCGCACTTGTGTTAGTGTTGATAAACCACTTTTCGCACTTGTGTTGGTGCAGGAAACCACTTTTGCACTTGTATTAGTGTGGAAAAAACACTTTTTGCACTTGTGATAGTGTTGAAAAACCACTTTTCGCACTTGTGTTAGTGTTGAAAAACCACTTTTCGCACTTGTGTTGGTGCAGGAATCCACTTTTGCACTTGTATTAGTGTGGAAAAACCACTTTTCGCACTTGTGTTAGTGTTGAAAAACCACTTTTTGCACTTGTGTTAGTGTTGAAAAACCACTTTTCGCACTTGTGTTGGTGCAGGAAACCACTTTTGCACTTGTATTCGTGTAGAAAAAACACTTTTTGCACTAGTGATAGTGTTGAAAAACCACTTTTCGCACTTGTGTTAGTGTTGAAAAACCACTTTTCGCACTTGTGTTGGTGCAGGAAACCACTTTTGCACTTGTATTAGTGTGGAAAAACCACTTTTCGCACTTGTGTTAGTGTTGAAAAACCACTTTTCGCACTTGTGTTAGTGTTGAAAAACCACTTTTCGCACTTGTGTTGGTGCAGGAAACCACTTTTGCACTTGTATTAGTGTGGAAAAAACACTTTTCGCACTTGTGTTAGTGTTGAAAAACCACTTTTCGCACTTGTGTTAGTGTTGAAAAACCACTTTTCGCACTTGTGTTGGTGCAGGAAACCACTTTTGCACTTGTATTCGTGTGGAAAAAACACTTTTTGCACTTGTGATAGTGTTGAAAAACGACTTTTCGCACTTGTGTTAGTGTTGAAAAACCACTTTTCGCACTTGTGTTGGTGCAGGAAACCACTTTTGCACTTGTATTCGTGTGGAAAAAACATTTTTGCACTTGTGATAGTGTTGAAAAACCACTTTTGCACTTGTATTAGTGTTGAAAAACCACTTTTCGCAATTGTGTTAGTGTTGAAAAACCTAACAAGTTTTAGTTTTAGTTTAACAACAAAAACCGAACAACCACTTTTGCACTTGTGTTAGTGTTGAAAAACCACTTTTCGCACTTGTGTTAGTGTTGAAAAACCACTTTTTGCACTTGTGTTAGTGTTGAAAAACCACTTTTCGCACTTGTGTTAGTGTTGAAAAACCACTTTTCGCACTTGTGTTGGTGCAGGAAACCACTTTTGCACTTGTATTAGTGTGGAAAAAACACTTTTTGCACTTGTGATAGTGTTGAAAAACCAATTCTCGCACTTATGTTAGTGTTGAAAAACCACTTTTCGCACTTGTGTTGGTGCAGGAAACCACTTTTGCACTTGTATTAGTGTAGAAAAACCACTTTTCGCACTTGTGTTAGTGTTGAAAAACCACTTTTCGCACTTGTGTTAGTGTTGAAAAACCACTTTTCACACTTGTGTTAGTGTTGAAAAACCACTTTTCGCACTTGTGTTGGTGCAGGAAACCACTTTTGCACTTGTATTAGTGTGGAAAAAACACTTTTCGCACTTGTGTTAGTGTTGAAAAACCACTTTTCGCACTTGTGTTAGTGTTGAAAAACCACTTTTCACACTTGTGTTAGTGTTGAAAAACCACTTTTCGCACTTGTGTTGGTGCAGGAAACCACTTTTGCACTTGTATTAGTGTGGAAAAAACACTTTTCGCACTTGTGTTAGTGTTGAAAAACCACTTTTCGCACTTGTGTTAGTGTTGATAAACCACTTTTCGCACTTGTGTTGGTGCAGGAAACCACTTTTGCACTTGTATTAGTGTGGAAAAACCACTTTTCGCACTTGTGTTAATGTTGAAAAACCACTTTTCACACTTGTGTTGGTGCAGGAAACCACTTTTGCACTTGTATTAGTGTGGAAAAAACACTTTTTGCACTTGTGATAGTGTTGAAAAACCACTTTTCGCACTTGTGTTAGTGTTGAAAAACCACTTTTCGCACTTGTGTTGGTGCAGGAAACCACTTTTGCACTTGTATTAGTGTGGAAAAACCACTTTTCGCACTTGTGTTAGTGTTGAAAAACCACTTTTCGCACTTGTGTTAGTGTTGAAAAACCACTTTTCGCACTTGTGTTAGTGTTGAAAAACCACTTTTCGCACTTGTGTTGGTGCAGGAAACCACTTTTGCACTTGTATTAGTGTGGAAAAAACACTTTTCGCACTTGTGTTAGTGTTGAAAAACCACTTTTCGCACTTGTGTTAGTGTTGAAAAACTACTTTTCACACTTGTGTTGTTGCAGGAAACCACTTTTGCACTTGTATTAGTGTGGAAAAAACACTTTTTGCACTTGTGATAGTGTTGAAAAACCACTTTTCGCACTTATGTTAGTGTTGAAAAACCACTTTTCGCACTTGTGTTAGTGTTGGAAAACCACTTTTCGCACTTGTGTTAGTGTTGAAAAACAACTTGTTGCACTTGTGTTCGTGCAGGAAACCACTTTTGCACTTGTATTAGTGTGGAAAAAACACTTTTTGCACTTGTGATAGTGTTGAAAAACCACTTTTCGCACTTGTGTTGGTGCAGGAAACCACTTTTGCACTTGTATTAGTGTGGAAAAACCACTTTTCGCACTTGTGTTAGTGTTGAAAAACCACTTTTCGCACTTGTGTTAGTGTTGAAAAACCACTTTTCGCACTTGTGTTAGTGTTGAAAAACCACTTTTCGCACTTGTGTTGGTGCAGGAAACCACTTTTGCACTTGTATTAGTGTGGAAAAAACACTTTTTGCACTTGTGATAGTGTTGAAAAACCACTTTTCACACTTGTGTTAGTGTTGAAAAACCACTTTTCGCATTTGTGTTAGTGTTGAAAAACCACTTTTCGCACTTGTGTTGGTGCAGGAAACCACTTTTGCACTTGTATTAGTGTGGAAAAAACACTTTTTGCACTTGTGATAGTGTTGAAAAACCACTTTTCGCACTTGTGTTAGTGTTGAAAAACCACTTTTCGCACTTGTGTTGGTGCAGGAAACCACTTTTGCACTTGTTTTAGTGTGGAAAAACCACTTTTCGCACTTGTGTTAGTGTTGAAAAACCACTTTTCGCACTTGTGTTAGTGTTGAAAAACCACTTTTCGCACTTGTGTTAGTGTTGAAAAACCACTTTTCGCACTTGTGTTAGTGTTGAAAAACCACTTTTCGCACTTGTGTTAGTGTTGAAAAACCACTTTTCGCACTTGTGTTGGTGCAGGAAACCACTTTTGCACTTGTATTAGTGTGGAAAAAACACTTTTCGCACTTGTGTTAGTGTTGAAAAACCACTTTTCGCACTTGTGTTAGTGTTGATAAACCACTTTTCGCACTTGTGTTAGGTTGATAAACCACTTTTCGCACTTGTGTTGGTGCAGGAAACCACTTTTGCACTTGTATTAGTGTGGAAAAAACACTTTTTGCACTTGTGATAGTGTTGAAAAACCACTTTTCGCACTTGTGTTAGTGTTGAAAAACCACTTTTCGCACTTGTGTTGGTGCAGGAAACCACTTTTGCACTTGTATTAGTGTGGAAAAACAACTTTTCGCACTTGTGTTAGTGTTGAAAAACCACTTTTCGCACTTGTGTTAGTGTTGAAAAACCACTTTTCGCACTTGTGTTGGTGCAGGAAACCACTTTTGCACTTGTATTAGTGTGGAAAAAACACTTTTCGCACTTGTGTTAGTGTTGAAAAACCACTTTTCGCACTTGGGTTAGTGTTGATAAACCACTTTTCGCACTTGTGTTGGTGCAGGAAACCACTTTTGCACTTGTATTAGTGTGGAAAAAACACTTTTTGCACTTGTGATAGTGTTGAAAAACCACTTTTCGCACTTGTGTTAGTGTTGAAAAACCACTTTTCGCACTTGTGTTAGTGTTGAAAAACCACTTTTCGCACTTGTGTTAGTGTTGAAAAACCACTTTTCGCACTTGTGTTAGTGTTGAAAAACCACTTTTCGCACTTGTGTTAGTGTTGAAAAACCACTTTTCGCACTTGTGTTGGTGCAGGAAACCACTTTTGCACTTGTATTAGTGTGGAAAAAACACTTTTCGCACTTGTGTTAGTGTTGAAAAACCACTTTTCGCACTTGTGTTAGTGTTGATAAACCACTTTTCGCACTTGTGTTAGTGTTGATAAACGACTTTTCGCACTTGTGTTGGTGCAGGAAACCACTTTTGCACTTGTATTAGTGTGGAAAAAACACTTTTTGCACTTGTGATAGTGTTGAAAAACCACTTTTCGCACTTGTGTTAGTGTTGAAAAACCACTTTTCGCACTTGTGTTGGTGCAGGAAACCACTTTTGCACTTGTATTAGTGTGGAAAAACAACTTTTCGCACTTGTGTTAGTGTTGAAAAACCACTTTTCGCACTTGTGTTAGTGTTGAAAAACCACTTTTCGCACTTGTGTTGGTGCAGGAAACCACTTTTGCACTTGTATTAGTGTGGAAAAAACACTTTTTGCACTTGTGTTAGTGTTGAAAAACCACTTTTCGCACTTGGGTTAGTGTTGATAAACCACTTTTCGCACTTGTGTTGGTGCAGGAAACCACTTTTGCACTTGTATTAGTGTGGAAAAAACACTTTTTGCACTTGTGATAGTGTTGAAAAACCACTTTTCGCACTTGTGTTAGTGTTGAAAAACCACTTTTCGCACTTGTGTTGGTGCAGGAAACCACTTTTGCACTTGTATTAGTGTGGAAAAACCACTTTTCGCACTTGTGTTAGTGTTGAAAAACCACTTTTCGCACTTGTGTTAGTGTTGAAAAACCACTTTTCGCACTTGTGTTGGTGCAGTAAACCACTTTTGCACTTGTATTAGTGTGGAAAAAACACTTTTTGCACTTGTGATAGTGTTGAAAAACCACTTTTCGCACTTGTGTTGGTGCAGGAAAGCACTTTTGCACTTGTATTAGTGTGGAAAAACCACTTTTCGCACTTGTGTTAGTGTTGAAAAACCACTTTTCGCACTTGTGTTAGTGTTGAAAACCACTTTTCGCACTTGTGTTAGTGTTGAAAAACCACTTTTCGCACTTGTGTTGGTGCAGGAAACCACTTTTGCACTTGTATTAGTGTGGAAAAAACACTTTTTGCACTTGTGATAGTGTTGAAAAACCACTTTTCGCACTTGTGTTAGTGTTGAAAAACCACTTTTCGCACTTGTGTTAGTGTTGAAAAACCACTTTTCGCACTTGTGTTGGTGCAGGAAACCACTTTTGCACTTGTATTAGTGTGGAAAAAACACTTTTCGCACTTGTGTTAGTGTTGAAAAACCACTTTTCGCACTTGTGTTAGTGTTGAAAAACCACTTTTCGCACTTGTGTTAGTGTTGAAAAACCACTTTTCGCACTTGTGTTGGTGCAGGAAACCACTTTTGCACTTGTATTAGTGTGGAAAAAACACTTTTTGCCCTTGTGATAGTGTTGAAAAACCACTTTTCGCACTTGTGTTAGTGTTGAAAAACCACTTTTCGCACTTGTGTTAGTGTTGAAAAACCACTTTTCGCACTTGTGTTGGTGCAGGAAACCACTTTTGCACTTGTATTAGTGTGGAAAAAACACTTTTTGCACTTGTGATAGTGTTGAAAAACCACTTTTCGCACTTGTGTTAGTGTTGAAAAACCACTTTTCGCACTTGTGTTAGTGTTGAAAAACCACTTTTCGCACTTGTGTTGGTGCAGGAAACCACTTTTGCACTTGTATTAGTGTGGAAAAAACACTTTTTGCCCTTGTGATAGTGTTGAAAAACCACTTTTCGCACTTGTGTTAGTGTTGAAAAACCACTTTTCGCACTTGTGTTAGTGTTGAAAAACCACTTTTCGCACTTGTGTTGGTGCAGGAAACCACTTTTGCACTTGTATTAGTGTGGAAAAAACACTTTTTGCACTTGTGATAGTGTTGAAAAACCACTTTTCGCACTTGTGTTAGTGTTGAAAAACCACTTTTCGCACTTGTGTTAGTGTTGAAAAACCACTTTTCGCACTTGTGTTAGTGTTGAAAACCACTTTTCGCACTTGTGTTAGTGTTGAAAAAACACTTTTCGCACTTGTGTTAGTGTTGAAAAACCACTTTTCGCACATGTGTTAGTGTTGAAAAACCACTTTTTGCACTTGTGTTAGTGTTGAAAACCACTTTTCGCACTGTGTTGATGCAGAAAACCACTTTTGCACTTGTATTAGTGTGGAAAAAACACTTTTTGCCCTTGTGATAGTGTTGAAAAACCACTTTTCGCACTTGTGTTAGTGTTGAAAAACCACTTTTCGCACTTGTGTTAGTGTTGAAAAACCACTTTTCGCACTTGTGTTGGTGCAGGAAACCACTTTTGCACTTGTATTAGTGTGGAAAAAACACTTTTTGCACTTGTGATAGTGTTGAAAAACCAGTTTTCGCACTTGTGTTAGTGTTGAAAACCACTTTTCGCACTTGTGTTGGTGCAGGAAACCACTTTTGCACTTGTTTTAGTGTGGAAAAACCACTTTTCGCACTTGTGATAGTGTTGAAAAACCACTTTTCACACTTGTGTTGGTGCAGGAAACCACTTTTGCACTTGTATTAGTGTGGAAAAAACACTTTTTGCACTTGTGATAGTGTTGAAAAACCACTTTTCGCACTTGTGTTAGTGTTGAAAAACCACTTTTCGCACTTGTGTTAGTGTTGAAAAACACTTTTCGCACTTGTGTTGGTGCAGGAAACCACTTTTGCACTTGTATTAGTGTGGAAAAAACACTTTTTGCACTTGTGATAGTGTTGAAAAACCAGTTTTCGCACTTGTGTTAGTGTTGAGAAACCACTTTTCGCACTTGTGTTGGTGCAGGAAACCACTTTTGCACTTGTTTTAGTGTGGAAAAACCACTTTTCGCACTTGTGTTAGTGTTGAAAAACCACTTTTCGCACTTGTGTTAGTGTTGAAAAACCACTTTTCGCACTTGTCTTAGTGTTGAAAACCACTTTTCGCACTTGTGTTAGTGTTGAAAACCACTTTTCGCACTTGTGTTAGTGTTGAAAAACCACTTTTCGCACTTGTGTTGTGCAGGAAACCACTTTTGCACTTGTATTAGTGTGGAAAAAACACTTTTCGCACTTGTGTTAGTGTTAAAAACCACTTTTCGCACTTGTGTTAATGTTGATCAACCACTTTTCGCACTTGTGTTGGTGCAGGAAACCACTTTTGCACTTGTATTAGTGTGGAAAAAACACTTTTTGCACTTGTGATAGTGTTGAAAAACCACTTTTCGCACTTGTGTTAGTGTTTAAAAACCACTTTTCGCACTTGTGTTGGTGCAGGAAACCACTTTTGCACTTGTATTAGTGTGGAAAAACCACTTTTCGCACTTGTGTTAGTGTTGAAAAACCACTTTTCGCACTTGTGTTAGTGTTGAAAAACCACTTTTCGCACTTGTGTTGGTGCAGGAAACCACTTTTGCACTTGTATTCGTGTAGAAAAAACACTTTTTGCACTAGTGATAGTGTTGAAAAACCACTTTTCACACTTGTGTTGGTGCAGGAAACCACTTTTGCACTTGTATTAGTGTGGAAAAACCACTTTTCGCACTTGTGTTAGTGTTGAAAAACACTTTTCGCACTTGTGTTAGTGTTGAAAAACCACTTTTCGCACTTGTGTTGGTGCAGGAAACCACTTTTGCACTTGTATTAGTGTGGAAAAACCACTTTTCGCACTTGTGTTAGTGTTGAAAAACCACTTTTCGCACTTGTGTTAGTGTTGAAAAACCACTTTTCGCACTTGTGTTGGTGCAGGAAACCACTTTTGCACTTGTATTAGTGTTGAAAAACCACTTTTCGCACTTGTGTTAGTGTTGAAAAACCACTTTTCGCACTTGTGTTAGTGTTGAAAAACCACTTTTTGCACTTGTGATAGTGTTGAAAAACCACTTTTCGCACTTGTGTTAGTGTTGAAAAACCACTTTTCGCACTTGTGTTGGTGCAGGAAACCACTTTTGCACTTGTATTAGTGTGGAAAAACCACTTTTCGCACTTGTGTTAGTGTTGAAAAACCACTTTTCGCACTTGTGTTAGTGTTGAAAAACCACTTTTCGCACTTGTGTTGGTGCAGGAAACCACTTTTGCACTTGTATTAGTGTGGAAAAAACACTTTTCGCACTTGTGTTAGTGTTGAAAAACCACTTTTCGCACTTGTGTTAGTGTTGATAAACCCACTTTTCGCACTTGTGTTAGTGTTGATAAACCACTTTTCGCACTTGTGTTGGTGCAGGAAACCACTTTTGCACTTGTATTAGTGTGGAAAAAACACTTTTTGCACTTGTGATAGTGTTGAAAAACCACTTTTCGCACTTGTGTTAGTGTTGAAAAACCACTTTTCGCACTTGTGTTGGTGCAGGAAACCACTTTTGCACTTGTATTAGTGTGGAAAAACAACTTTTCGCACTTGTGTTAGTGTTGAAAAACCACTTTTCGCACTTGTGTTAGTGTTGAAAAACCACTTTTCGCACTTGTGTTGGTGCAGGAAACCACTTTTGCACTTGTATTAGTGTGGAAAAAACACTTTTCGCACTTGTGTTAGTGTTGAAAAACCACTTTTCGCACTTGGGTTAGTGTTGATAAACCACTTTTCGCACTTGTGTTGGTGCAGGAAACCACTTTTGCACTTGTATTAGTGTGGAAAAAACACTTTTTGCACTTGTGATAGTGTTGAAAAACCACTTTTCGCACTTGTGTTAGTGTTGAAAAACCACTTTTCGCACTTGTGTTAGTGTTGAAAACCACTTTTCGCACTTGTGTTAGTGTTGAAAAACCACTTTTCGCACTTGTGTTAGTGTTGAAAAACCACTTTTCGCACTTGTGTTAGTGTTGAAAAACCACTTTTCGCACTTGTGTTAGTGTTGAAAAACCACTTTTCGCACTTGTGTTGGTGCAGGAAACCACTTTTGCACTTGTATTAGTGTGGAAAAAACACTTTTCGCACTTGTGTTAGTGTTGAAAAACCACTTTTCGCACTTGTGTTAGTGTTGATAAACCACTTTTCGCACTTGTGTTAGTGTTGATAAACCACTTTTCGCACTTGTGTTGGTGCAGGAAACCACTTTTGCACTTGTATTAGTGTGGAAAAAACACTTTTTGCACTTGTGATAGTGTTGAAAAACCACTTTTCGCACTTGTGTTAGTGTTGAAAAACCACTTTTCGCACTTGTGTTGGTGCAGGAAACCACTTTTGCACTTGTATTAGTGTGGAAAAACAACTTTTCGCACTTGTGTTAGTGTTGAAAAACCACTTTTCGCACTTGTGTTAGTGTTGAAAACCACTTTTCGCACTTGTGTTGATGCAGGAAACCACTTTTGCACTTGTATTAGTGTGGAAAAAACACTTTTTGCCCTTGTGATAGTGTTGAAAACCACTTTTCGCACTTGTGTTAGTGTTGAAAAACCACTTTTCGCACTTGTGTTAGTGTTGAAAAACCACTTTTCGCACTTGTGTTGGTGCAGGAAACCACTTTTGCACTTGTATTAGTGTGGAAAAAACACTTTTTGCACTTGTGATAGTGTTGAAAAACCAGTTTTCGCACTTGTGTAGTGTTGAAAAACCACTTTTCGCACTTGTGTTGGTGCAGGAAACCACTTTTGCACTTGTTTTAGTGTGAAAAACCACTTTTCGCACTTGTGATAGTGTTGAAAAACCACTTTTCACACTTGTGTTGGTGCAGGAAACCACTTTTGCACTTGTATTAGTGTGGAAAAAACACTTTTTGCACTTGTGATAGTGTTGAAAAACCACTTTTCGCACTTGTGTTAGTGTTGAAAAACCACTTTTCGCACTTGTGTTAGTGTTGAAAAACCACTTTTCGCACTTGTGTTGGTGCAGGAAACCACTTTTGCACTTGTATTAGTGTGGAAAAAAACACTTTTTGCACTTGTGATAGTGTTGAAAAACCAGTTTTCGCACTTGTGTTAGTGTTGAAAAACCACTTTTCGCACTTGTGTTGGTGCAGGAAACCACTTTTGCACTTGTTTTAGTGTGGAAAAACCACTTTTCGCACTGTGTTAGTGTTGAAAAACCACGTTTCGCACTTGTGTTAGTGTTGAAAAACCACTTTTCGCACTTGTCTTAGTGTTGAAAAACCACTTTTCGCACTTGTGTTAGTGTTGAAAAACCACTTTTCGCACTTGTGTTAGTGTTGAAAAACCACTTTTCGCACTTGTGTTGGTGCAGGAACCACTTTTGCACTTGTATTAGTGTGGAAAAAACACTTTTCGCACTTGTGTTAGTGTTGAAAACGACTTTTCGCACTTGTGTTAATGTTGATCAACCACTTTTCGCACTTGTGTTGGTGCAGGAAACCACTTTTGCACTTGTATTAGTGTGGAAAAAACACTTTTTGCACTTGTGATAGTGTTGAAAAACCACTTTTCGCACTTGTGTTAGTGTTGAAAAACCACTTTTCGCACTTGTGTTGTGCAGGAAACCACTTTTGCACTTGTATTAGTGTGGAAAAACCACTTTTCGCACTTGTGTTAGTGTTGAAAAACCACTTTTCGCACTTGTGTTAGTGTTGAAAAACCACTTTTCGCACTTGTGTTGGTGCAGGAAACCACTTTTGCACTTGTATTAGTGTGGAAAAAACACTTTTCGCACTTGTGTTAGTGTTGAAAACCACTTTTCGCACTTGTGTTAATGTTGATCAACCACTTTTCGCACTTGTGTTGGTGCAGGAAACCACTTTTGCACTTGTATTAGTGTGGAAAAAACACTTTTTGCACTTGTGATAGTGTTGAAAAACACTTTTCGCACTTGTGTTAGTGTTGAAAAACCACTTTTCGCACTTGTGTTGGTGCAGGAAACCACTTTTGCACTTGTATTAGTGTGGAAAAACCACTTTTCGCACTTGTGTTAGTGTTGAAAAACCACTTTTCGCACTTGTGTTAGTGTTGAAAAACCACTTTTCGCACTTGTGTTGGTGCAGGAAACCACTTTTGCACTTGTATTCGTGTAGAAAAAACACTTTTTGCACTAGTGATAGTGTTGAAAACCACTTTTCACACTTGTGTTGGTGCAGGAAACCACTTTTGCACTTGTATTAGTGTGGAAAAACCACTTTTCGCACTTGTGTTAGTGTTGAAAAACCACTTTTCGCACTTGTGTTAGTGTTGAAAAACCACTTTTCGCACTTGTGTTGGTGCAGGAAACCACTTTTGCACTTGTATTAGTGTGGAAAAACCACTTTTCGCACTTGTGTTAGTGTTGAAAAACCACTTTTCGCACTTGTGTTAGTGTTGAAAAACCACTTTTCGCACTTGTGTTGGTGCAGGAAACCACTTTTGCACTTGTATTAGTGTTGAAAAACCACTTTTCGCACTTTGCTGTGAATGTTGAAGAAACCACTTTTCGCACTTGTGTTAGTGTGAAAACCACTTTTTGCACTTGTGATAGTGTTGAAAAACCACTTTTCGCACTTGTGTTAGTGTTGAAAAACCACTTTTCGCACTTGTGTTGGTGCAGGAAACCACTTTTGCACTTGTATTAGTGTGGAAAAACCACTTTTCGCACTTGTGTTAGTGTTGAAGAAACCACTTTTCGCACTTGTGTTAGTGTTGAAAAACCACTTTTCGCACTTGTGTTGGTGCAGGAACCACTTTTGCACTTGTATTAGTGTGGAAAAAACACTTTTCGCACTTGTGTTAGTGTTGAAAAACCACTTTTCGCACTTGTGTTAGTGTTGATAAACCACTTTTCGCACTTGTGTTAGTGTTGATAAACCACTTTTCGCACTTGTGTTGGTGCAGGAAACCACTTTTTGCACTTGTATTAGTGTGGAAAAAACACTTTTTGCACTTGTGATAGTGTTGAAAAACCACTTTTCGCACTTGTGTTAGTGTTGAAAAACCACTTTTCGCACTTGTGTTGGTGCAGGAAACCACTTTTGCACTTGTATTAGTGTGGAAAAACAACTTTTCGCACTTGTGTTAGTGTTGAAAAACCACTTTTCGCACTTGTGTTAGTGTTGAAAAACCACTTTTCGCACTTGTGTTGGTGCAGGAAACCACTTTTGCACTTGTATTAGTGTGGAAAAAACACTTTTCGCACTTGTGTTAGTGTTGAAAAAACACTTTTCGCACTTGGGTTAGTGTTGATAAACCACTTTTCGCACTTGTGTTGGTGCAGGAAACCACTTTTGCACTTGTATTAGTGTGGAAAAAACACTTTTTGCACTTGTGATAGTGTTGAAAAACCACTTTTCGCACTTGTGTTAGTGTTGAAAAACCACTTTTCGCACTTGTGTTAGTGTTGAAAAACCACTTTTCGCACTTGTGTTAGTGTTGAAAAACCACTTTTCGCACTTGTGTTAGTGTTGAAAAACCACTTTTCGCACTTGTGTTAGTGTTGAAAAACCACTTTTCGCACTTGTGTTAGTGTTGAAAAACCACTTTTCGCACTTGTGTTGGTGCAGGAAACCACTTTTGCACTTGTATTAGTGTGGAAAAAACACTTTTCGCACTTGTGTTAGTGTTGAAAAACCACTTTTCGCACTTGTGTTAGTGTTGATAAACCACTTTTCGCACTTGTGTTAGTGTTGATAAACCACTTTTCGCACTTGTGTTGGTGCAGGAAACCACTTTTGCACTTGTATTAGTGTGGAAAAAACACTTTTTGCACTTGTGATAGTGTTGAAAAACCACTTTTCGCACTTGTGTTAGTGTTGAAAAACCACTTTTCGCACTTGTGTTGGTGCAGGAAACCACTTTTGCACTTGTATTAGTGTGGAAAAACAACTTTTCGCACTTGTGTTAGTGTTGAAAAACCACTTTTCGCACTTGTGTTAGTGTTGAAAAACCACTTTTCGCACTTGTGTTGGTGCAGGAAACCACTTTTGCACTTGTATTAGTGTGGAAAAAACACTTTTTGCACTTGTGTTAGTGTTGAAAAACCACTTTTCGCACTTGGGTTAGTGTTGATAAACCACTTTTCGCACTTGTGTTGGTGCAGGAAACCACTTTTGCACTTGTATTAGTGTGGAAAAACAACTTTTCGCACTTGTGATAGTGTTGAAAAACCACTTTTCGCACTTGTGTTAGTGTTGAAAAACCACTTTTCGCACTTGTGTTGGTGCAGGAAACCACTTTTGCACTTGTATTAGTGTGGAAAAACCACTTTTCGCACTTGTGTTAGTGTTGAAAAACCACTTTTCGCACTTGTGTTAGTGTTGAAAAACCACTTTTCGCACTTGTGTTGGTGCAGGAAACCACTTTTGCACTTGTATTAGTGTGGAAAAAACACTTTTTGCACTTGTGATAGTGTTGAAAAACCACTTTTCGCACTTGTGTTGGTGCAGGAAACCACTTTTGCACTTGTATTAGTGTTGAAAAACCACTTTTCGCACTTGTGTTAGTGTTGAAAAACCACTTTTCGCACTTGTGTTAGTGTTGAAAAACCACTTTTCGCACTTGTGTTAGTGTTGAAAAACCACTTTTCGCACTTGTGTTAGTGTTGAAAAACCACTTTTCGCACTTGTGTTGGTGCAGGAAACCACTTTTGCACTTGTATTAGTGTGGAAAAAACACTTTTCGCACTTGTGTTAGTGTTGAAAAACCACTTTTCGCACTTGTGTTAGTGTTGATAAACCACTTTTCGCACTTGTGTTAGTGTTGATAAACCACTTTTCGCACTTGTGTTGGTGCAGGAAACCACTTTTGCACTTGTATTAGTGTGGAAAAAACACTTTTTGCACTTGTGATAGTGTTGAAAAACCACTTTTCGCACTTGTGTTAGTGTTGAAAAACCACTTTTCGCACTTGTGTTGGTGCAGGAAACCACTTTTGCACTTGTATTAGTGTGGAAAAACAACTTTTCGCACTTGTGTTAGTGTTGAAAAACCACTTTTCGCACTTGTGTTAGTGTTGAAAAACCACTTTTCGCACTTGTGTTGATGCAGGAAACCACTTTTGCACTTGTATTAGTGTGGAAAAAACACTTTTTGCCCTTGTGATAGTGTTGAAAAACCACTTTTCGCACTTGTGTTAGTGTTGAAAAACCACTTTTCGCACTTGTGTTAGTGTTGAAAAACCACTTTTCGCACTTGTGTTGGTGCAGGAAACCACTTTTGCACTTGTATTAGTGTGGAAAAAACACTTTTTGCACTTGTGATAGTGTTGAAAAACCAGTTTTCGCACTTGTGTTAGTGTTGAAAAACCACTTTTCGCACTTGTGTTGGTGCAGGAAACCACTTTTGCACTTGTTTTAGTGTGGAAAAACCACTTTTCGCACTTGTGATAGTGTTGAAAAACCACTTTTCACACTTGTGTTGGTGCAGGAAACCACTTTTGCACTTGTATTAGTGTGGAAAAAACACTTTTTGCACTTGTGATAGTGTTGAAAAACCACTTTTCGCACTTGTGTTAGTGTTGAAAAACCACTTTTCGCACTTGTGTTAGTGTTGAAAAACCACTTTTCGCACTTGTGTTGGTGCAGGAAACCACTTTTGCACTTGTGATAGTGTTGAAAAACCACTTTTCGCACTTGTGTTAGTGTTGAAAAACCACTTTTCGCACTTGTGTTAGTGTTGAAAAACCACTTTTCGCACTTGTGTTGGTGCAGGAAACCACTTTTGCACTTGTATTAGTGTGGAAAAAACACTTTTTGCCCTTGTGATAGTGTTGAAAAACCACTTTTCGCACTTGTGTTAGTGTTGAAAAACCACTTTTCGCACTTGTGTTAGTGTTGAAAAACCACTTTTCGCACTTGTGTTGGTGCAGGAAACCACTTTTGCACTTGTATTAGTGTGGAAAAAACACTTTTTGCACTTGTGATAGTGTTGAAAAACCACTTTTCGCACTTGTGTTAGTGTTGAAAAACCACTTTTCGCACTTGTATTAGTGTGGAAAAAACACTTTTCGCACTAGTGTTAGACTATATATATATATATATATGTATATATATATATATATATATATATATATATGTATATATATACATATATATACATATATATATATATATATATATAATATATATATAGATATATATAAACCTATCTATTCCAATCATCATTTTCAACATCATCAACCTTTCACTCACTCTCGTCACACTCACCACACTGTCTGCAAACAGGTCAGAAAACAGGACACCAACACCATGCATGCCTTCTGGGGCACCCTTGCCACACAAACTTGTATTTCTGTCCCTGCCTACCCTTCACCATTCTCACACCACTTCCCTTCCATCTCGTCTCCTGCACACAACATATGTCCACTCTTCCTCTGACCAATACTTCCACCACTTCTCCTGATCTCCCTGTCATTGTCCCTACATTCCATGTCCCAAAGCTCAGAAACCAATCTCCACGTGGGGCATCAGATGTTTCGTCGTCATAAATGGAG
>NW_027618808.1:0-60874 GCF_964187855.1 Myxine glutinosa | reverse complement strand
TGGGGTCCCAGTGGGTGTCCTAAGATGGGTAAGATTATGCTAATGATGTATAATGCTAACTAGCAACGGTATCCGCCCAATGGACGGGGCTTCAATTGGGGGGCCCAAATGAAAAGGCAAAATATCAGAAATTGAAGGCTTTTTTTATTTTAAACGATTTATATAAACATCCGTTGAATCATATCACACGCAAATCATAAAAATCTAAACATTTGTAGAATTTGTAGAATTTCAATAAAAGCCACAACACTGTTCATATCGGTAAATATTATTCCATCGTGTTTGTAAAAACTGGAAAATTGGAATAAAATTGGAAAAACAATATAGTGAAGGAACTGCGCTCCAACGCGAGTCGAAAGAATTGACGCGACCAAAGACGGAATTCGTCCGAGTTGCTTTATTGAAACAAAACAGCTCAGGTATTCTCACAAGCCCGTTTATCGGGCAGCAATATATATACACATTTATGTCGGGAAGTTTGCCCGCAAAAGCTATACCGGGCATGCCGGGTGTCAAGGGCGAGCCTTGGAAAGGCGAGTCTGGACCTGCCCGGGCGTGTTTGGCTGCGGCCTGGCAAGTCGAGGCTGGGCGTGCCCGGGCGCTCTGGACGAGCCCTGGAAAGGCGATAGCGGGCATGCCCGGACGCTCTGGGCGAGCCCTGGAAAGGCGATAGCGGGCATGCCCGGACGCTCTGGGCGAGCCCTGAAAGGCGATAGCAGGGCATGCCCGGACGCTCTGGGCGAGCCCTGAAAAGGCGATAGCGGGCATGCCCGGACGCTCTGGGCGAGCCCTGGAAAGGCGAGAGCGGGCATGCCCGGGAAAGATGAGACCGGGCGTGCCCGGGAGGTTCGTGCGTGCCCTGGGAACAGTGAGTCCGGGCATGCCGGGAGAGGCGCGTCTGGCCGTGTTCTGGCCGGTGCAAGGCGATTGTGTGCATCCAGCGGTAACCGCTACAATAGCCTATTTTACTCCAGGGGGTCCCAGGATTACCCACCCAAAATTTTGTTGCGATCGGTTCAGCCGTTTTTGCGGTACCTGGGAACAGACGGACGGACAGACATTTGGTGAATTATAGTAAGATGATGTTTGGAATGAAAATATCGAGATTGAGCTGAAAGCAGAATGAGGAAATGATGTGAGGGTTTCCACCCATGACATTCATGGAGTCACCATTTGCACTTTCGTCATTGATACCGTGTAGAAACATTCAGCTGAAATAAAATTTTTTGCTGAAGTCATTCACGAACTAGCTGTCCATGCCTGGTTCAGGAGCTAGAACACGGGACGGAACATCACAAAAGGAAAAGCAGGGAAGGGGAGGGGGTGGGGGAGAGCAGGGGAGGGAGGGGTGGGGGAGAGCAGGGGAGGGAGGGGTGGGGGAGAGCAGGGGAGGGAGGGGTGGGGGAGAGCAGGGATCGCCAACAGCAGGGCCCAGGACAAATAAACAGAGGGGTACAAGAAGGGATGAGGAGGTAAGGTTGAGAGGTCGTGGAGAATGCAGGGGGTAGATAATATGGATACAAAAACAAACCTTGTGGTTAGAGAGGGGTGGGTTTAATGAGGGTACAAAAGGTCATGGTTTTGTATGGAGGAAGATCCCATCTGGTGGTGGACAGCTGGTCTTGAAGACCTGGAGGGAAGAGTGAGATTGAAGAGAATGAGGAAGTTGGTTTCACAGGTGGGGGGAAAAGAGGAACAAATGAGTGAAGATGAGCAGTGATCCTGGATTTATGCAGTTTCAGTAGAAGGAGGTTGCAGGTGGGTGGACCATGTGAGCCCTGAAGAAACCCGGGGGGACAAATCACAGAAGGAGCAGAGGGTGCAAGACCAGAAATGAGGTGGTGAAGACAGAGAGACCATTGATCTGCTGTCGGTGATTGGAAGGTGATAGACCATAGATTCAGCTTCATCGTGGGAGATTCCAATGATCTTGAACGCCTTGGTTTCCATGGTGTCAAGCTGAGCAAATGTGAGGCAGGGGAGCCAGCCTATGGAGGAGAGCAGTATTCTATCAAGCTGCGGATGAATGCCTCGTAGGTGGATAGAAGTTCAGGTGTGTCAAGGAAAGACCTTGTATGACGAGGATGCCCAATCGGTGACGAGCTTTGGAGGCCAAATTTGTAACATGGTTTGCCAACCAAGATAATGGCTGATAGTGAAACCCAGGAGTTTTAATGACACCCCCCCCCCTCCTACCACCCCACCCCTGCTCTTCCTCACCCCTCCCCTCACCTGCTCTCCCCCCCCTCCCCTGCTCTCCCCCCACACCCCTCCCTCCCCTGCTCTCCCCCCACCCCTCCCTCCCCTGCTCTCCCCCCACCCCCTCCCCATTCTCTCCCCACCTCCCCCCCTCCCTGCTCTCCCCCACCCTCCCCTCCCCTGCTCTCCCCCACCCTCCCCTCCCCTGCTCTCCCCCACCCTCCCCTCCCTGCTCTCCCCCCACCCTCCCCTCCCCTGCTCTCCCCCACCCTCCCTCCCCTGCTCTCCCCCACCCCTCCCCTTCTCTCCCCCCCACCCCTCCCTCCCCTGCTCTCCCCCACCCTCCCCTTCTCTCCCCCCCTCCCCTGCCCTCCCCCCTCCCCTGCTCTCCCCCTCCACTGCTCTCATCCTTCCCCTGCTCTCCCCCCACCCTCCCTCCCCTGCTCTCCCCCTACCCTCCCCTCCCCTCCCCTGCTCTCCCCCCACCCTCCCCTGCTCTCCCCCCCACCCTCCCCTTCTCTCCCCCACCCTCCCCTTCTCTCCCCCACCCCTCCCCTTCTCTCCCCCTCCCCTGCTCTCCCCCACCCCTCCCTCCCCTGCTCTCCCCCACCCCTCCCTCCCCTGCTCTCCCCACCCTCCCTCCCCTGCTCTCCCCCCACCCTCCCCTCCCCTGCTCTCCCCACCCCTCCCCCACCCCTCCCCTTCTCTCCCCCACCCCTCCCCTTCTCTCCCCCACCCCTCCCTCCCCTGCTCTCCCCCACCCCCTCCCCTTCTCTCCCACCTCCCCTGCCCTCCCCCCTCCCCTGCTCTCCCCCTACCCTCCCCTCCCCTCCCTGCTCTCCCCCCACCCTCCCCTGCTCTCCCCCACCCTCCCCTTCTCTCCCCCACCCTCCCCTTCTCTCCCCCACCCCTCCCCTTCTCTCCCCTCCCTGCTCTCCCCCACCCCTCCCTCCCCTGCTCTCCCCCCACCCCTCCCTCCCTGCTCTCCCCACCCCTCCTCCCCTGCTCTCCCCACCCTCCCTCCCTGCTCTCCCCCCACCCTCCCTCCCCTGCTCTCCCCCACCCCTCCCCCACCCCTCCCCTTCTCACCCCCCACCCCTCCCTCCCCTGCTCTCCCCCACCCCTCCCCTTCTCCCCCCACCCTCCCCTTCTCTCCCCCCCACCCTCCCCTTCTCTCCCCCACCCCTCCCCTTCTCTCCCCCTCCCTGCTCTCCCCCACCCCTCCCTCCCCTGCTCTCCCCCCACCCCTCCCTCCCCTGCTCTCCCCCACCCCTCCCTCCCCATTCTCTCCCCCACCCCTCCCTCCCCATTCTCTCCCCACCCCTCCCTCCCCTGCTCTCCCCCACCCTCCCCTCCCCTGCTCTCCCCCCACCCTCCCCTCCCTGCTCTCCCCCCCACCCTCCCCTCCCCTGCTCTCCCCCACCCCTCCCCTCCCCTGCTCTCCCCCACCCCTCCCCCACCCCTCCCCTTCTCTCCCCCCACCCCTCCCTCCCCTGCTCTCCCCCACCCCTCCCCTTCTCTCCCCACCTCCCTGCCCTCCCCCTCCCCTGCTCGCCCCCCTCCACTGCTCTCCTCCCTCCCCTGCTCTCCCCCCCACCCTCCCCTCCCCTGCTCTCCCCCTACCCTCCCTCCCCTCCCCTGCTCTCCCCCACCCTCCCCTTCTCTCCCCCACCCCTCCCCTTCTCTCCCCTACCCCTCCCCTTCTCTCCCCCTCCCCTGCTCTCCCCCACCCTCCCCTTCTCTCCCCCACCCCTCCCCTTCTCTCCCCTACCCTCCCCTTCTCTCCCCCTCCCCTGCTCTCCCCACCCTCCCCTCCCCTGATCTCCCCCCACCCTCCCCTCCCTGATCTCCCCCACCCTCCCCTCCCCTGATCTCCCCTGCTCTCCCCCACCCTCCCTGCTGTCCCCCCACCCCTCCCCTGCTGTCCCCCACCCCTCCCCTGCTCTCCCCCACCCCTCCCCTTCTCTCCCCCACCCCTCCCCTTCTCTCCCCCCACCCCTCCCCTTCTCTCCCCCCACCCCTCCCCTTCTCTCCCCCCACCCCTCCCTCCCCTGCTCTCCCCCACCCCCTCCCCTTCTCTCCCCCACCCCCTCCCCTTCTCTCCCCCACCCCTCCCCTTCGCTCCCCACCTCCCCTGCCCTCCCCCCTCCCCGGCTCTCCCCCCTCCACTGCTCTCCTCCCTCCCCTGCTCTCCCCCCTCCACTGCTCTCCTCCCTCCCCTGCTCTCCCCCCTCCACTGCTCTCCTCCCTCCCCTGCTCTCCCCCCCACCCTCCCCTCCCCTGCTCTCCCCCTACCCTCCCCCCTCCCCTCCCCCCTGCTCTCCCCCCACCCTCCCCTGCTCTCCCCCCCCCCCACCATCCCCTTCTCTCCCCCCACCCTCCCCTTCTCTCCCCCACCCCTCCCCTTCTCTCCCCCACCCCTCCCCTTCTCTCCCCCACCCCTCCCTTCTCTCCCCCTCCCCTGCTCTCCCCCACCCCTCCCTCCCCTGCTCTCCCCCACCCCTCCCTCCCCTGCTCTCCCCCACCCTCCCTCCCCTGCTCTCCCCCACCCCTCCCTCCCCTGCTCTCCCCCACCCCTCCCTCCCCTGCTCTCCCCCACCCCTCCCTCCCCTGCTCTCCCCCACCCCTCCATCCCTGCTCTCCCCCACCCTCCCCTTCTCTCCCCCACCCCCCTCCCCTGCTCTCCCCCACCCCCTCCCCTGCTCTCCCCTGCTCTCCCCCACCCCCTCCCCTGCTCTCCCCTGCTCTCCCCCACCCCTCCCTCCCCTGCTCTCCCCCACCCCTCCCTCCCCTGCTCTCCCCCACCCCTCCCTCCCCTGCTCTCCCCCACCCCTCCATCCCCTGCTCTCCCCCACCCCTCCCTCCCCTTCTCTCCCCCACCCCTCCCCTTCTCTCCCCCACCCCTCCCCTTCTCTCCCCACCCCCTCCCCTGCTCTCCCCCACCCCTCCCCTGCTCTCCCCCACCCCCTCCCCTGCTCTCCCCCACCCCCTCCCCTGCTCTCCCCCACCCCCCCTCCCCTGCTCTCCCCCACCCCCCTCCCCTGCTCTCCCCCACCCCCTCCCCTGCTCTCCCCCACCCCCTCCCCTGCTCTTCCCCACCCTCCCCTCCCCTGATCTCCCCCCACCCTCCCTCCCCTGATCTCCCCTGCTCTCCCCCACCCTCCCCTGCTGTCCGCCCACCCCTCCCCTGCTCTCCCCCCCACCCCTCCCCTGCTCTGCCCCCCACTCCTCCCCCTGCTCTGCCCCCACCCCTCCCTGCTCTGCCCCCACCCCTCCCCTGCTCTGCCCCCACTCCTCCCCTGCTCTGCCCCCACTCCTCCCCTGCTCTGCCCCCACCCCTCCCCTGCTCTGCCCCCACCCCTCCCCTGCTCTCCCCCCCACCCCTCCCCTGCTCTCCCCCCACCCCTCCCCTGCTCTCCCCCCACCCCTACCCTGCTCTCCCCCCACCCCTCCCCTGCTCTCCCCCCACCCCTCCCCTGCTCTCCCCCCACCCCTCCCCTGCTCTCCCCCCACCCCTCCCCTCCCCTGCTCTCCCCCCACCCCTCCCCCTCCCTGCTCTCCCCCCACCCCTCCCCTCCTCTCCCCCCACCCCTCCCCTCCCCTGCTCTCCCCCACCCCTCCCCTCCCCTGCTCTCCCCCACCCCTCCCCTCCCCTGCTCTCCCCACCCCTCCCTCCCTGCTCTCCCCACCCCTCCCCTCCCCTGCTCTCCCCCCACCCCTCCCTCCCCTGCTCTCCCCCCACCCCTCCCCTCCCCTGCTCTCCCCCCACCCCTCCCCTCCCCTGCTCTCCCCCACCCCTCCCCTCCCCTGCTCTCCCCCCACCCCTCCCCTCCCCTGCTCTCCCCCCACCCCTCCCCTCCCCTCCCCCCACCCCTCCCCTCCCCTGCTCTCCCCCCACCCCTCCCTCCCCTGCTCTCCCCCCACCCCTCCCCTCCCCTGCTCTCCCCCCCACCCCTCCCCTCCCCTGCTCTCCCCCCACCCCTCCCCTCCCCTGCTCTCCCTGCTCTCCCCCCACCCCTCCCTGCTCTCCCCCCACCCCTCCCCTGCTCTCCCCCCCACCCCTCCCCTTCCCCTGTTCTTCCCCCCTCCCCTGCTCTCCCCCCAAGACCATCGGCAATATAAAAACACTCCTATCCAAAATTGAGATCATGCTGATCCCATGTAACAAGTCTGGATGTAATCAGGCCAGAACTGTAGGAGGAGTAGCGCAACAAACAAACACCGCGGTGCGTGAATTGCAGTGAGGATATGACTGGCAGCAGAAATAAATAAACATGTAAAAGTATATAATCACGAATAAGTTATTTTAGATATTAACAATGATAGCAACAAACATCATGAGACTTTAAACGTTGATAGTAAATAAAAATAAATACAGTTTTGTATTGTTACGAAAGGAAGACGTGAAAACGCCGAGCTTAGTGAGGGCTTTTCAATATGCATCGTGCGTGCCGCCTTTGGAACAGGCGATGACGTCGTCGCGTTCCCGAGGACGTCGCTCGGCTCATTTACATAATTTATGCGAAGACGCCTTCGTGGCACGAGGTGGGCGTGGCTGCGCTTCCTTTCACGGACCGGTGCTCGACGTGGGGCTCCGCTCTTCGCCACACTCATTGGTCTCTTCAGGGATTTCTTCGCTCCGCGGTCCACACGGTGACCTTATTCATTCGAAAGTTAATTTTTCAACATGTCACCTCGTCTCTACATCCCGAGAGCGGCACTGTACTTCATTGCAGTGCAAGTTTAGTTTAAGCTCTTTGTTGCCTCGTCGCTTTTCATGTTGTTCTCAGTCTCATATTGAAATTTCAACAGATTCGTTCCTTATTTCATTCCGAACGATCTGATCGTCGAGGTGTTGAGACATTCGTACTGGCTCAAGATAAAGGACGGTGGAAGGGTTCTTCAAGATCTGGAGAAGATCCACGGATGAACATCGGTCATGTACCTGATCCTCACGCTCAATCGTCTTTGTCCTCGGGGTTACCCTCAACCCTTTGCCTAGTGCACATCAGACCCCAAGTGAGAGACCGGAATGAGTAGACGACAACAGTCGGACGTTACAAGAAACGCGGGAAAACGCGGTCGTTGCCCCCACCATGGCGGCGCCAATAGACCTCGACGTGTCCTTTAAGGTCGTCCTGGTCGGAGACTCCGGGGTGGGTAAGACCGCTCTCGCCCAGAGGTTCCACGTCGGGACGTTCGCCGAGGACCATGGAAGTACCATCGGTGTTGACTTTTGTATGAAGACCGTCCAGGTGCTGGGAAAGAAGGCCAGGGTGCGTATTACAGTTACCTGTCACCTTTGACTCATCGAGCTTGGAGACGTGGGCAGTGCTGGGTAGTTGTAGTTGTAGTAACGAGTTTCTGTATAAACCAGATTCCCCAAAAACCATCGACTCGTGTAACCTGCTATGATTGGCCATGTTGAAATGTGCAATATCACAGTTTGTATACATGGTCGAGGCTCGTGGAAGAGCGAGAGCAAAATGGAAAGGGTAAACACCAAAGGGGTAGAGGGGCGGGGGGGGGGGGGGGGGAAATCACCATAACCTGGGAAAAAGAGTGCTTGGGAATTTGGGGTGGAAGAGATCATGAATATGGATGGGGGATTAGCTGAGGTGGAGGTGAACAGCTGTGTTGATGCCTGGAGGGAAGAATGGGACGGAGCACACTGGGGTGGTTGGTTCCACGGGTGGGGGAAAAAAAGAGGAACACCTGAGTGGAGGTGAGCAGCTGTCTTGATGCCCTGGAGGGAAGAATGCGATGTAACAGAATGGGGAGGTAGATTCCGCAGGTGTGAAAAACGAGGAACACCTGAGTGGAGGTGAGCAGTGAGCCTGGATTTTGGGAATTTAACATGAAGAGGGTTTCTGAGACAGGTGGGAACAAAAGAGGAACACCTGAGTGAAGGTGAGCAGCTGTCTTGATGCCCTGGAGGGAAGAATGCGATGTAACAGAATGGGGAGGTAGATTCCGCAGGTGTGAAAATGAGGAACACCTGAGTGGAGGTGAGCAGTGAGCCTGGATTTTGGGAATTTAACACGAAGATGGTTTCTGAGAGACAGTGTGTGCCCTGCATAAACCTCTAGGGGGTGCGAGGGGGGTGAGGGTGGGTAGGGGGTGGATAGAGCCAAGAGAGGGCAGAGGGTGCAAGACCAATACTGAGGTAGTTACTGCAATCTCATGTAAATACTCTTTGGGATTGTTTCGGGTTGGAGCAATTTTTCTCCATAACTTAAAATTTATCATAAACAGAGCAAAATAAATAAAAGCATAAAGAACAGTCATCTCAACACTGTAAAGTGAACATCATCTGAACATTCATTAAAAAAAACATCCGACTCACATTGACACGTTGAAGGCTCGGAGCATGGAGCACCTACAGCAACATGGTTTCATTATCAGGATGCATTTGTTTAAGGATCAGGTCAAACTATTTTGAAATGTTGACGTCACATTTCAAACTTCCATCGATGCAGCATTATAGCTTAAGAGTTATTAACTTGTCACCACAAAAATTACCCCATGTGCACGAAGGGAAAAGTGAGGTTAAGCCATTGGGTCACTTTATTTGTCTGTCGGCCATGTTTTTTTTCCCTAAGTCTACAAACGTCAGTTTATGATCGAGGAAAGAATTTAAATTGAATGTTATATTTTGAACACAAATCAGAAAATGCAAAGCCCGTGAGTGTCCGTTTGTATTCAGACGTCGTCTTCTTCTTCCGTGCTCAAAATAACAAAAACAGTTTTAACTAGAACGGGCACTCGGTAGAGCGCATACCTTCGCCGCAGCTACTGTTCTGTACTTGGCATGGGAGTGTAGGGAACAGAACAACAAAAATACGATTTTGACCTTTTCGTGACCTTGACCTTGACCTTTGACCCGATTGCTCCCAAAATCTAATCAAATGTGTCCCGTATAATAACCAATCATCCCACCAAATTTCATGCAATTCGGTTGAATACTTTTTGAGTTATGCGAATAACATACACACACACACACAGACATACAAATAAATACACAGCGATCAAAACATAACCTTCCGCTTTTGCGAAGGTAATAAAATGCAAAATGAAAATTTATGATTTTATACAGCCTTAACCTTTGAGCTTTAGATCTAAAAAAAAAAAAATCAGCTGAGAGCTTTTGTTTAGTGAACCAATTCTGTGACTCGATATGCAAATTCTTAAAATTCCAGGTCAATTGGATGAAAATTGATGATTTTATGCAACTTTGACGTTTGACCTTTTGATCTAAAACAAAAAAGAATCTGCTCCTACCTTTTGATTGGTGAACCAATTCTGTGACTCAATATGCAAATTCTTAAAATTCCAGGTCAATTGGATGAAAGTTGATGATTTTATGCAACTTTGACGTTTGACCTTTTGATCTAAAAAAACAAACAATTGGCTCCTACCTTTTGATTGGTGAACCAATTCTGTGACTCAATATGCAAATTCTTAAAATTCCAGGTCAATTGGATGAAAGTTGATGATTTTATGCAACTTTGACGTTTGACCTTTTGATCTAAAACAAAAAAGAATCTGCTCCTACCTTTTGATTGGTGAACCACTTCTGTGACTCAATATGCAAATTCTTAAAATTCCAGGTCAATTGGATGAAAGTTGATGATTTTATGCAACTTTGACGTTAGAGCTTTTGATCTAAAAAACAAACAATTGGCTCCTACCTTTTGATTGGTGAACCAATTATTTGACCCAATATGCAAATTCTTAAAATTCCAGGTCAATTGGATGAAAATTGATGATTTTATGCAACTTTGACGTTTGACCTTTTGATCTAAAACAAAAAAGAATCTGCTCCTACCTTTTGATTGGTGAACCAATTCTGTGACTCAATATGCAAATTCTTAAAATTCCAGGTCAATTGGATGAAAATTGATTTTATGCAACTTTGACGTTTGACCTTTTGATCTAAAACAAAAAATAATCTGCTCCTACCTTTTGATTGGTGAACCAATTCTGTGACCCAATCTGCAAATTCTTAAAATTCCAGGTCAATTGGATGAAAGTTGATGATTTTATGCAACTTTGACGTTAGAGCTTTTGATCTAAAAAAACAAACAATTGGCTCCTACCTTTTGATTGGTGAACCAATTATTTGACCCAATATGCAAATTTTTTTAATTTCAGGTCAATTGGATGAAAATTGATGATTTTATGTGAAGCTGACCTTTTGACTAAATTATTAATTTGACTTCGCCGTATTATCATAATAAGGATTTGTTGAAAATTTGATGACAAAACTCAAATGGTTAAAAAAAAGGGTTGCGGCCCGGACAGACACACACACAAGTGATTGCAAGACCCCGTCTCGTGCTGCTCAGGGGACGGGCTAGTGAACCCGTAGTTTAGCGGTACTTTGGCTCTGACTGCGGCACGATCACGCATGCGCATGGAGGAGTGAGATTATATATTTTACTGTCCTAATCATCGACCAAAATTTAAAATAATTCCAAACAGGAAACGTACTGTTTTTATTTATATTATAAAGGGCACAAACAACAGGCACAAGTAATTAATGTACCCTGTTAAATAAGGTGGTGTAAAAGACGCCTCATCAATGGCGGTAAATTTCCGAAAATAAATTTCAACATCCTTTAGTTTATTTAAATTTCATTATACACTTTAACACTGTAGAACATAAATCGCCTTTTTGACACTTTCAAAACCCTTTAGTTTAGCCATACTTGGACAAAATGTTACCGCATTTCGCATTATCTCGACCAATCAAATTTTCTGCTCTCAAACCCCGCCCATGTCCTTGTTTCTCAAGTCTGCATGTGGTAAGGTGTTCTTTGAACGCTCTAGTTTATTTATCAACACAAAAATAAACATATGTCACCCACAGGGTGAACCGTATCTTGCCCCTGCATCTGTCTATTTTACCTTTTGGTCAAAATTGAATGACCTTCAAAATGACCTTGAAGGTCAAGGCCGATCGACACCAAAAACTAATCAGCTGAGCGCCATACCACACCCTATATACCCACCAAGTTTGGAGATCATAAGATCAAAGTTACTCAAAAAATAAGGGTTTCGTTGACCTCCATGATTGACCGCAAAGTGACCTTGACCTTTGACCTTGACCTTAATAATTTCGTATGGTGAATAGTATGTCTTCATGACCAACACACATGAAATATTGAAAGATTTTGATGAGAACTGAGGAAATAATTTTTTCATGAAAATTCCGTTTTTTCGTCATGACGTCATCAAATGACGTCATAGCGTCAAACTGTTTACAGATCTGGGAAGCACTCATCAAGGGCATTCATATGAGGTATTACTCGATATGGTACCTACGATTTCAAAATTTGACCTTGGGGTCAATAATTTTCGACCTCCAGCGCTAACCATGAAGGTCAAGGCCGATCGCCACCAAAAACTAATCAGCTGAGCGCCGGACCATATACTAGATTCCCATGAAGTTTGGAGACGATCCGATCAAAGTTACTCAAAAAATAAGGGTTTCGTTGACCTCCATGATTGACCGCAAAGTGACCTTGACCTTTGACCTTGACCTTCAAAATTTTGTGTGCTGAAGGGTATCTCTATAGGACTCTGATATGCGAAGTTACAGGAGTTTCCAATAATAACTGTGGTCTACAGAGTGATCTAAACGTGAAAAAAAAATGATTAACCACAAACAAAAAAAAAAAAAAAAAAAAACAAACAAACATACAAGCTGACTAATACATCTTGCAAAAACTTCGTTTTGGCAAGATAATAAAAACCAAGAAACATGTTTTGGCGAATCCAGTTACTGATTGATATATTATTTAATTAACCTGTAATTCATTCTTTTCATCATTTTATACCAAACATTAATTCATTTGTTACCTAACCCACCAAAGGTGGATGGAGGTTATGTTTTCACCCCTGTCTGTCTGTTTGTCAGTCTGTCTGTCCGATTGTGAACAAAATATCTCAAAAAGTTGTGGACGGATTCGGATGAAATTTGGCAGAGATGTCGCGTATGTGACGAGGACGATTCGATTCGATTTTGGTGATGATCTGAATATGGATTCGGATATGAGAATTAATTATTTTTTTTAGGTGATTCTTCACCATTGGGAGACAGGGCCAAAAACTATACATAGCAGGATATCTCAAAAAGTTATGGACGGATTCGGATGAAATTTGGCAGAGATGTAGCGTATGTGACGAGGACGATTCGATTCGATTAGATTTTGGTGAAGATCTGAATATGGATTCTGATATGATAATTAATTATTTTTTTAGGTGATTCTTCACCATTGGGAGATGGGGCCAAAAACTATACATCGCAGGATATCTCAAAAAGTTATGGATGGATTTGGACGAAACTTGTTGGACAGGTTGTGTGTGAGACGAGGAAGAATCGATTCAATTTTGGTGAAGATCTGGATCCAGATCCAGCTAGTAGAATTTTAAAAAGTGATTCTTCACCATTGAGTGAATGATTCTTCAGCATCTTCACTTCACCATTGAGGCCAACCAGGTGGAGGTATGGTCTCTACTGAGTGCCGTTCTAGTTGTTTTTTTCTGATGACCATTATGCTTGTTGATTATTTATTTATCATTTTGCTCTTCATTTCCAGTTGCGAATCTGGGACACGGCTGGACAGGAGCGTTTCCGCACCATCACGCAAAGCTATTACCGCAGCGCTCATGCCGCCATCATCAGCTTTGATATCACCAGGCGGTCCTCCTTCACTTCTGTGACATCTTGGCTGCAGGATGTAAGGAAGTACGCCTGCGACTCCATTATCATCTTCCTAGTCGGTACGTTGAATCTCACTCGTCTCTCACCTCAATTTAAGCTACTCCAAGATGGTCGCCATAACTCCTGTTTCATCAGAGAAATTTACCTTCACCGCCTACTTGGCTTGTTTGGTTTAACAAAGACCAAGGTCTTTGATTGCACTTTGGACGATTTGAAAAGTGTAGGCACCAGTAGTCGTGTCATTGAAGCCGGCGTAGCCGGTTTGCTTTTCAGTAACCCCTCGCACAAAGATGGCAGGCAAGCTGAGCCGTGACCTTGGGGTCTGTATTCTTAAAGTAACAGAAAAGTTATTCGCACATTCCAGCGGGAGATTGTCTTGACTCTTAAAAAAATGAATTCCGTATGAACCGACACGTCCTTGCAAATAAGGTGCGCATGTTTGTGCGCAAAAACCGGAAAATAAATAAATACACTTGTTTCCTTATTTTGGGAGAGTGCAGACAAGGTACATAGGAAAAACAATATTAAATGTCTAAACACGTTCCAATGTTGCTGCCTGACGAGTCGATGCTCCACTCCACTGGGATCCTCAAAGCTGCCGAGCCTGGGTTGAAATCCCGACAATTAAACATCGGGGAAATACCCCTGGCGCTCACCTGGTGGAATAAACAGTATACTGCACCGACTAAAGGTATTTTAAACCAATTTCAATGGTTGCTAGAAGACAGGGCATCATGTAGAATCATACTAACATAATCATAAGACTTTAAACAAACAAACAAAAAAAATACCTATTTTGGGGGGCAACCCCCTCTCCCCCCTCCCACCCCGTGTACCTCCTCAGGCCCCCATTTTTCCAATGCCGTGAACAAACTTCGGTACATCACGGGTGGTGAAGGTTGTGGTAAAGTTTCATCGAAATAGTGTGTGTAGTTTCAGAGAAGAAAGCAAACGTCTATTTTGGGGGGCAACCTCCCCCATAGACCACCACAGGGGCAGATTTTTTTTAATGCCGTGAACAAACTTGTACGGGTGATGAAGGTTGTGGTGAAGTTTCATCGAAATAGTGTGTGTAGGTTCTGAGAAAAAAAAGCAAATACCTATTTTTGGGGGGGGGGGCAAGCCCCCCCCCCATAGACCACCTCAGACACGGTTTTTTATATACCAGGAACCAACTTTGGTACATCACGGGTGGTGAAGGTTGTGGTGAAGTTTCATCGAAATAGTGTGTAGTTTCTGACATGATAGCAAACATCTATTTTGGGGGGGTCAAACCTGGATCCACTTTAAGTGTTATCGGACGGACAGACGGATGGACGACGCACCATCGCATAAACTCTCCTGAACCTCGTTCCAGGTGAGCTAAAAACTCTCATCCCGGTGTTTCACAGGCAGGGTGACTCATCAATGTGTGTGCCGTCCATCGGACGGACGTTAAACCGGACGTCCCATTTGCCGGCATTTTTTGGTGGACTTGAAAGATCTCATGGTGTCCTTCGTGAAGAGTAGGCGAGCTATCTCCGGCACCATGGCCAAATTCCAAACTCCTGCCCCAACCTACAGAGGACATTGCATCAGCGGCACAGCTGTGCCCTCAGCCAATGTTGCTGCCTCACAGCCTCATGCTGCATATGAAAGAAGAAGAAGAAGAAGAAGTAGGCTCCACAAGCGATGATTCATAGGAAACTTGAGCAAGCATGGTATGTGCTACCCCTGCATATTTGTGGCATTCTTCGTGTCCCTATCTAGTATTTTTTTTTTCTTCACAGGTGAGCTATTGTACCTACGGAGGTATGACAACAGCAAAACAGATTCGAACCACGGGCCAAACGGACCAATTCCTGGATGCCAGATGAAATTGGTTTGACACAATCACGCTGCGTGCCAGATAAATAGGCTCGTAGGGTGTGGGTAGCTGACCCCAACTTTGACCGACATGGCTTTATCTGGTCACTTGTCAACATGTTTCATTTAACCATGGACCACAAAAAAAAGATACTTAAATATTTTTTATGCCTCCGCCCCTGAAGGTGGCTGGAGGCATCATGTTTTTGGGTTGTCCGTTCGGGCTAAACCTCGTTTTTCTCAGCAATCACTTGTCCGATTAAGATGAAACTTTCAGGGTAGGAGTGACGCCCATGTAGAATGTTTTTATGATAATTGTGACATCATAGGTCACATGGTATGGCAGTCATCATGGATTAAACACAAATAATTAAATATGTCCTGGAAACCGCTCAAGGGAAAAATTTGAAACTTGGCACATTGTCAAGTACTCCCAATGGGGAACAAAAGCATGATAATGATGACATCATCGGTGAAGTGGTGCACCAACCAAAAATGTTTTAATCGAATTGAATGCCTTATGCTAAAAATCTGAAGTTGCATGCACATGATCTATGACGTATTTGCATTGAACTATTAAATTTATGACATCATAGGTCACATGCAGCCCGGTGTTGGCTTAGCGGTTAGGGTGCCGGCTTGGGATCCTAGGATCCTGGGTTCGAATCCCGGTCGATCGCTAAATTAACACCAGGGGGGTTGACTCAGCCTGTCATCCTTCCGAGGTCGGCAAATCGAGTACCAGTTCACTGGTAATTCCCTGTGTGTCGCAAGAGGCGACTAACAGGGTTGGTGGCAGGAAGGGCATCCGGCCATAAAACATTGCTTCAAAAAGGGGTCCACGGTGCCCGAAAAAGGCCAACCCCCGCTCTGTGGGGGAAAATGGCCTCTGAAGGTGGTTGCCTATAGGTCACATGGTTTGGCAGCCATATTGGATTTAACCTAAACTTTTGAAAACATCTTCTCCCAAACCACCGAAGAGATGGACTCGAAACTTTACGTGTCATTGACTAGGTATGGTGATTAAAAGTTTATCACAAAAACGTCAGCAGTCACATGGTGTGGCAGCCATATTGCATTGAAGGAATATATTAAATAATTATATCTCAGAAGCCGCTTACCTTATCAATGTGAAATTTTGCAAATATCGTCTAACACAACTGCTGCATATGGTTTGTAAATTGTCGTAGGTCATGTGGTTTGGCAGCCATCTTGGATAGAAAAACGAACCTTATCCGATCAACACAAAACTTCACAAACGTGATCCCCTACCCATACATGTGCAGAGTGTACATTTTTGATGTCATATGCCACGTGGTTTGGCAGCCATATTAGCTTGAAAGCCGATTTTTTTTTTTTAATCCCTTCTCTGAAATCGCTTCACCGATCGATATAAAACCCAGTCATGTCTGGTGAAAATGTGATACTTGAGAACAGCTGAAGGAATTTAAATCGAACTTGTTTATTTTTCGGACAGTGAACGAGGGCATCTACCCGTTGCCACGGGGCAGGGACTACACGGAGGCATATTGACAGTCGCATTGCTTTAGTTTGTAATATTTTGACCGATAAAATATTTTCTTTGCTCATTTCTGGACTTTTTTTTTTTTTTTTTTTTACACAATTCTCCACCTAATGTTTGTGCATTTTATCATTGACACTGTCCCTGTGGATATCAAAGTTGTTCTTCTGTGTTGGCAGGCACTAAAGCCGATAATGGGGTGCAGCGTGAGGTGCGGCCCGAGGAGGCCGCAGCCTTTGCCCACAAGCACAACCTCCTGGGTTATATGGAAACGTCTGCACGAGATGCGCTCAATGTAGAAGCCCTCTTCATCAGGCTCGCAAGTGAGTTGGTGCAGAAACACCAAGTGCCTTATCTTGGAGCTGAGATGGGGGAGGCAGAAACCAGGTTGGGTGGAAAGGACAAGAGAGCATGCAGTTGCTGAGATGGAAGGTGTCGGTGTTAAACAGGTTGCTAAGATTGTGCACACCTGTAGTGTAGCAGCATAGCAAACCTGTTGTGCATTTTGTGATACAAGCACCAAATTTGGCACAAATGTACATTAATATGTTGCGAACATTTTCAGATATTGGGCCACTTGAAATTCCGTAATTTTTTTTTTCAAATTTTTTCAAATTTCGTAATTTCAAATTTTTCGGGTGACACCGTCACAATTTCGGTCTTCGAGGCCGGCCGATATAGTGGGGCGGCTTAGCCCAAATATTCAAAAGAATTGTGCATTTTTTGATACAAGCACCAAATTTGGCACAAATGTACATTAATATGTTGCGAACATTGTGTGGTCAGCAATGAAGACGAGAGTCTGAATTACATGTATGCAAAAGACCTTGTGAACCAGTGAAGCAAATACACGGGTAAGCATGAATTAAATCTAGGGCATGATATAATTTCCATGATGTTTACCTCTACACTCAATGGTGGAAGGAGGTAATGTTTTGATCCCAGCTTGTCTGTATGTCTGTTTGTCTGTTAGTCCACAAAATTCCAGACAAAGCTTGTAGTAGTGGTAGTTGTAGTGGTAGTGGTGATAACAGAAATTGTTATATAGAACTGAACTTATATTATTATTATATGCAGAAAATAACTTCATTTCTATATGCCCTGCAGTGGACAGGTTAATTGGTTTATGCACTGAAGGGGTCACCCTGGTGTGCACTGCTGTGTTCTGCCTCACTGAGTTGTTCAGGTATGATGTACTCAGCACAAGCTTCCGGTTGGCCCGGAGGTGGGGGTGCGGGGCCCGTCACGGAACGTCAAAACAAACGGCCTGCCGGGGCCGCCCAAAAGTCGGGCGTGAGGGGCGCGTCCACTAATGGAACGCCTCTCGCTTCCCGGATCGAGGGCCACGTGGTCAGGAGAACCTCGTCCCTTCCGGTCACACTTTGCCTATCGGCCGGCCTCGAAGTCCGAAATTGTGACGGTGTCACCCGAAAAATTTGAAATTACGAAATTTGAAAAAAATTGAAAAAAAAAATTACGGAATTTCAAGTGGCCCAATATCTGAAAATGTTCGCAACATATTAATGTACATTTGTGCCAAATTTGGTGCTTGTTTCACAAAATGCACAATTCTTTTGAATATTTGGGCTAAGCCGCCCCACTACTGAGTGAATTAGGTAAGTATGCAAGACCGGAAGAGGTAATGTATTATTGAATAAACCGATGAAATATTTTTCATGGCATCGGTTTATAAAGCAAGTACGAGACCGAGGTCGATATTTTGTGGGCGATGTAGCCCATAATTAATGCAATAGCGGCAGAGAGCAGGAGGTGCGTTATGGTACATTAGGTACGTCATGTACCGTACTGTTCGGTACCTAATGAATCTTTGCTCTTGTCGTAGTTCTGCTAACGGGTGAATAACTACCAAAGTTTACAGCTCCAGCTGTGGGACAGAATTGTTGCCAATACCTTTTTGTTTTCTTTATGGGATCGAGGATCATGGAAGAGGAAGGTAGAATTGACAGTGGGACAAACTTCAAGGGAATGAAGGAACAGGAGAAGATGAAACGGAAGAAACACTGAAACTAGCAACCAACATGGTTGGGTTCAGAAAGGTTAACTGGGGTCATAAGGTTAATGGGATCAAAATTAGGGATGACGAGATAGATAGTGGTGCTTGAATCGCTGGAGGGAAGCATCTGGAAGGTTCTTCCATAGATTGGAACAGCGAAGAATAAAAGAGATTTCGGTGTTCCTGGATTGTGGAAGTTTAACCAGGAGGGGGGTTACTGGATGGACTTGTGCATCCTGGAATAGATAGGGAGGGTCGGAGGACAGAGGGAGCAATGTTGGAGAATAGTCGGTGGAAAACGGAGACGACCAACCTGCCTGCGATGCGAAATCAACAGACATTGTGCTTCAGCCTCATCATGAGAGATTCCAATAATACAGTAAAATGCTTTAATTTGTTGTTCTTTTTCTGCTACATTGTCAAACAACATGTATGTTAAAACGAACGTCTTGTTTTGCCAAAATAAAAATAAACCTAATAATATAAGAATACAATTTTAGGAATCTATATATATATAAAACAGTGTGTGTGTGTGTGTGTGTGTGTGTGTGTGTGTGTGTGTGTGTGTGTGTGTGTGTGTGTGTGTGTGTGTGTGTGTGTGTGTGTGTGTGTGTGTGTGTGTGTGTGTGTGTGTGTGTGTGTGTGTGTGTGTGTGTGTGTGTGTGTGTGTGTGTGTGTGTGTGTGTGTGTAATGTTACCGATAGACTCCTAAACGGAGAGGCTTACGTGCTTGATATTTGACATAGACATGGCCATTGAGCCTGGGACGAACATGGCCGAACTCAAAATATTTGACGATCCATATTTTTTATTCATATTTACCTCAGCGCGCGGAATCGACGGAATCAGAGCAGGTGGGCGCTGATTCGCTCAGAGCGATCACGTGATGACGCTATGACGCTATGAAAAAAAAAATCGTTATGAACGCTATGAAAAAAAAAATCGCTCGCTTTGCCAAGGGGCTCGCTCCCCCCCCCCGTTCCCCTCCCCTCCCCTTCCCCGTCCCCCTCCCCTCCCCCGCCCGACAAGGCCGGGTACTTCTGCTAGTGATACATAAAGCATTTGAACTTTGCACTCTTGTAGACCATGGTTGTGATCTCTGGAGGTCTGTCGTGACATGAAAAGTAACAAATGTATTTTTTTCATTCAAAACTGCTACTCTTGATTCTCTTAAAGCCTCGAGACTCCTAGAGCACCGTCACCCAGCTCTCCATGCCCTCCCATGTCTCTATCGTAAGTTCGTAAACAGTCTAAAATCAATGTCCCAAAACCTATGCCATTATATAGGGTACGTACAGCCAAGTCACAGGTTGGAGAGGTATGCATTACTGTTTTGCTTTCTTTGCTTGGAATGAGCTCGATTTTGAATTCCTGTACGGATATTCCATATGTTGATTATGAAGAAGATACAGTATATGGTTCTCTTATGGACACGTGACAATGGTATGGATAATGCGCTTTGTACATGCAGCAACAGTCACTCGTGGCCTGTTGAGATTAGGAGAGGGCACACATGACCAAACGAAATAGTTGATCATAAAATATTCATAATTCACAAGTAATTCCTAAAATAACCTCTTCCTCCCTTTTTGTTTCACTAATCTAGCTGAATCCCCTTTAATGGATCCTCATTTCCATTATTTGTCAATGTTGGCATAGTGAGGCTAATTCACATGCGAGCATCGAGCAGACGATATTCACATCCTATTTACCTACTCACTCCCTCGAATCATCATCATGTACCATGCCAGGGCAGGAATGGAATTTGGCCATTTTGCCAGCGACAGCTCACCTACTCTTCAAGAAAGATACCGTGAGATATTTAACGTATACCAAGTCATGCCGACAGACGGGATGCCCCAATTAACGTCCATCAGAGGGAAGGACAGCACACACCTTGATGAATCACCCTGCCTGTGATACACCATGATGACAGTTTATAGCTGGGCCAAGATTCAAACCCAGGCTAGACAGCCTAGAGGTGTGTCTGCGTACCCCACGGCCATCCTGCCAACCCCTCCCTTGAATAGTGATATCAGATGTGCTTTGCCCTTCTGCTTAGCGGTTAGGGTGCGAGCTTTGGATCCTACGATCCTGGGTTCGAATCCTGGTCGATCGCTGAATTAACACCAGGGGGTTTGACTCAGCCTGTCATCCTTATAAGGTCGGCAAATTGAGGACCAGTTCACTGGTAATTCCGTGTTTGTTGTAAGAGGCGACAAACAGGGTTGGTGGCAGGAAGGGCATCCGGCCATAAAACATTGCTTCAAAGAGGGGACCACGGTGCCCAAAAAAGGGCAACCCCCGCTCTGCAGGGAAAAATGGCCTCCAAAGGTGGTTCCTTTGCCCTTCTGGCCCAGGTTGGCCGGTGATGTCCATGTGCTTACTGAGTCCATGTTTCTCCATGAACCGAACATGTTCCTTGGCGTTTCTTCAAAAACATCATGTCCTCTCCAATTTATAATAGTTGCTTTAATTTTTGTACAATGCAGTCTCAAACAAGTGCAGATACATTCAAAGTACACCGCCCCCATGCCAAATAATTAAATATCCTACAGCACGGCATTGCCAGGGTGCCTACGATGCGCGGCATTGCCGGGGCGCCTGTGGCGCCCGGCAATACCGCAGTGCAGCTTATAGAGACTGCATTGGGAGGGAGAGGTGTACAATAATTGATCGATTAATTATATAATTAAAATCAACAAAAGATTATCGCAAAATATTTTCTTAGTCAATTGGCTAATAGCATAACTAAGTCATTAATAAAAAATTAAATAATTAATTGATTAATCAATAAATAATTAATTAAATGATTAATCAATAAATCAAAAATATCCTTGATAGCCACATCACTTGGTCACTGTCATGTCCAAATATTAGCTTCCTAGCTCAAAAGGTGCCTGAGATATTGGACAAATAAAAGAAAATAAATCAATGATTAATAATGAAAATAAATAATCGTTAAAAAATTAAATTATTAATCAATTCGGTCATAGAACACAAACCACCACCATTTCATCAGAATCTAACTTTAAAAAAAAAAAAAGAAGTCATTAATCAAATTAATTAATCGATTAATTGATTAATTAATAAATACAAAAATAGCCTTTGCAGCCAAATCACCTGGTCATTGGCATGTCCAAATATCAGCTTCCTAACTCAAAAGGTGCCTGAGTTAATGGCCAGAAGAGAAAGTAAATGTAATTAATTAAATAAGTACTTAATTGCTAGTAATTAAATAACTCCTCAATTAATTGATTAATCAAAAAAACAAAAAACTACCGTTTTTGACAAAGGATTTGCTCATTGTTGTGCTGAAATTTCAGCCTCCGAGCTCAAAGGATGGCTGAGATATCACCTGGACAAACAAGAAAAAAAGAAAGAAAACAAACAAACAACCAGAGTGAAAACTGAGTACTCCCTTTCAGCGTGCGTCACTGCCGAGCCCCCTTCGATGCCTGGCAATGACGTTTTGCAATGCCTGGAGATGGCATTGGAAAGGAGCGGTGTACAACAAGAACAAGAGAAAAATGACCACAGTGTGGTCACCAGCTGCAACGTGTGGAATTATGAGGATTTCCATTGCAATATGCGCTACCAAGTTCAACCAGTCATTAAATTATACGCATGCACTAGCGTCTTTTTGTCTTTCAGCTAAATTTATTCTGGTTTCTTAAAACGAATCGCGATTTATGTCCGCGATGTTCTTACCTCATACTAACGCATGTCCGAATGTATGCGCATGCGCTATTCAATAATTACACCGAATTTGTGTCAAGTTCTGTGAAACGAGATTGATATGAAAACATTCATGTTGTCTTTGTTGCTAAATTTATTCTGGTTTCTTCAAACAAATCGCGATTTTAGTCCGCGATGTTCTTACCTCATACCAACGCACGTCCGAGTGTATGCGCATGCGCTATTCAAAAAGGCACCCCAACAACAAGAACAACAAGTACAGATACATTCAAAGTACACCGCCCCCATGTCAAATAATTAAATATCCTCCAGCGCGGCATTGCCGGGGCGCCTCTGGTGCCCGGCAATACTGCCGTGCAGCTCATAGAGACTGTATTTGGAGGGAGAGGTGCGCAATAATTGATCGATTAATTGCATAATTAAAATCAAGAAAAGATTATCATAAAATATTTTCTTAATCAATTGGCTAATAGCATAACTAAACCACTAGTGCTTCATCCGAAGATGTATCTTTTAGAAATTTAATTAAATAAGGCATTAATAAAAAAATTAAATAATTGATTAATGAATAAATAAATAATGAATCGATTAAGTGATTAATCAATAAATAAAAAATATCCTTTGTAGCCACATCACTTGGTCACTGTCATGTCCAAACATTAGCTTCCCAGCTCAAAAGGTGCCTGTGATATTGGCCAGATGAGAAAGAAAATAAATAAATAATTAATAATGAAAATAAATAAACAATAATCATAAAAAGATGAAATAATTAATCAATTCGCTAATATAACACATAAACCACCACCATTTCATCAGAATCTGTAACTAAAAATTTTTTTTTTTTTGGCATTAATCGAATAATTAAATAATTAATCGATTAATCAATAAATAAAAAATAGCCTTTGCAGCCAAATCACTTGGTCATTGGCATGTCCAAATATCAGCTTCCTAACTCAAAAGGTGTCTGAGATAATGGCCAGAAGAGAAAGGAAATGTATAAGTACTTAATTAATCGCTAATAATTAAATAACTCATCAATTAACTGATTAATCAAAAAACAAAAAATACCGTTTTTGACAAAGTACTTGCTCACTATTGTGCCGAAATTTCAGCTTCCTAGCTCAAAGGATGGCTGAGATATCGTCCGGACAAACAAGAAAACAACCAAACAACCAGAGTGAAAACTGAGTACTCCCTTTCAGCATGCGTCATTGCCGAGCCCCCTTCGGTGCCCGGCAATGACGCTATGCAGTGCCTGGAGATGGCATAGGAAAGGTGCGGTGTACAACAACGCGGTCCTCTCATTGAGCTGCTCGTCGCAGTTAAAAAGAGCAATCTGAGATTGCAAACCCTTGCCAGGATGTATTTTCAGTGGTTTTTAAGGTTTTTGTGTTAAAACAAATATGGCGGCCGAACCACGTGACCGATGACATCATTTTTTCTCCACTAATTTATTCCGAGATTATGCTCAATAAATTTCATCTTGATTGGATGAAGTTTTGTACTTGTCGCATTATGACGTCACAATGGAGGCACTTATGACCATCATTAACATATTTTATTCCCCATGGAGAGTTCTTCACAATGAGCCATGTCTGAATTTTTTATATTCAGCGCTTTCCGAGATATGGAGGTGCAAAGTTTTTCGGTTTTTCCAAGATGGCGGCCGAACCACGTGACCGATTGTCATTTTTTTTTTCTCCACCAGTTTGCCAACATGGCGCTCAAAAAATTTCATTTTGATTGGATGAACTTTTGTACTTGTCGAATTATGACGTCATAATGGAGGTACCTATGACATCATTAACATATTTTATTCCCCATGGAGAGTTCTTTACAATGAGCCATGTCTCATTTTTTTTTTTTTTTCAGCACTTTCCGAGATATAGAGGTGCAAAGTTTTTCGATTTTTCCCCAAGATGGCGGCAGAACCACGTGACGTATGACGTATGACGTAATAATTATCATGAAAAAATTATACAGGTGGAGTTGCACCTTTGGTGAAAATTTCCTGTCAACCGGACCAACGGTTGCAGCGAAAATCACATTTATTCTGTGTGTACAAACAGACGGACTCAAATGCAATACCCTCCTCTGGCGAGGGTAATAATCCTTTTCTGATTCTGTGCTCCCAGTAATATTTCGCTGTTAATAATCACTGAATTAGATTATTTTTTTATGCAAGGGTCTATGCTCATGGAGGAGGTAAACAACAAATGGAGCAGCAGGTTCAAACATAAGAGGGCAATGGGTATTGCTGGGAGGATGGAGGTGATGGCCATACACAAGGATAAATTCCACAAAAACGAGTAACAATGGCCCAGAGAGGACCAGAAAGGGAAAGAATCAAAGTGTGGAAGAGATCATGGATGTGCATGATTTAGAGATGGCCAACACATTTGAAAGACTAGCGAGAAGGGCAAGACGACGCACACAGCCAATTCTAGATTTGCAGAATTAGGGATGGATGAATGAATGCGGGTGAGCAACCAGTCTGGCTTTTTGGAGGGTGAGCAGGTAAGGTTTTAATCGAGGAATGTGTACAACCTGGGGAGGGCAGAGGTTAGAAAGGGCAGGAGGAGTAAGGCCAGATGTGAGCTTGTACAGTTTATAATAGAGAGACCACCAAACTGCCACTGGTGGGAGAGTGGCAATTCTTGGGAATCCACCTCCTGTTTTTGAGATTCCCAAGAGTGCGGAAGGCTTTGTTTTCAACTGTTTCGAGAAGGAAGGTGGGAAGCAGGTGCACCAGCCCATAGTTGGGGGGCATACCCTATGGAGCTCCATATCAAAGCCTTGATTTGTGGGAGGCTAGAGAATTTCGATAGCAGGTGAGCATGATGTTGGTCCTTGGTTCTTTGTAGGAGACGCAATGGTTCTGAGCTGTGCAGAGAGACTGCAGGCTGCCAGTGGAAGGGATCGCTTTCCAGGAGGAGAATCCGAGATGTTTTCCTGTGGTGGCTTCACCACACGCCTCACCACACCAGGGTCAAGAGGATGGACAAAAAAAGTTGAATATGGGATGAATTAACTTGTGAAGAGAAATGAGGCCATTGTAGAATAAATTCCAGAAGCAGTCAGTTGGGAGCTGAAGTGATGATGGATCAGACTTGATTGGAGACGATGGATAGGCCAGAACAATCAGCTTTACCAAACTGTCATATAATTATGTGCCTCGTGAATTCTCTATTAACTGCCAAAGAGATGCACACTTTTAGCAACACCTGGTCAGAAGAGCCTCAAGGTAATGAGGCTTGTTGTTGTCACCTACCCAACTCATCTACCAAGTTTTGTCATAACGCACCCACAACTTTTTGAAATACCATGTTATTTATCGTTTTGGCACTATCACCCAATGGTGAAGAATCACTTTAAAACTCTTGTATTCGGATCCAGATCTGGATCTTCACCAAAATCGAATCGAATCGTCCTTGTCACACACCCAACCTGTCCACCAAGTTTCGTCCGAATCCGTCCACAGCTTTTTTAGATATCCTGTTCACAAACAGACAAACAAGAAAGACATTGTGCAGAGTCCCCTCCTCCTCCCCCCCCCCCCCCCCCAAAATAGTTGCCATGGAGACATCAAATTTTCCATTTCATTAAGATTAAAATTGACAATCTTAATCATAGCATGGGTCAATTAAATGAAAATTGATGATTTTAGAAGTTTGTCCTTTAGTTGACCTTTTGACCTCAAAATAGGCTTCTCAGTTGTGACTGCTTCTACAACTTGGTAAAGTTTCATGATTATCGGTTTCGAATTGTGACCTGTGGACGACTGACAGACAGACAGAGACAGACAGAATAACGCACAAGACCAACCAATCAATATGAAAAAATGAATGAATGAATGATCGTTTTAAGGCCATTTTTCCCCGCTAGAGTGGGGGTTGGCCTTGCAGGCCCCATGACCTCATAGGGCCCTGTTTGAGGCAACGTTTTTATGGCCGGATGCCCTTCCTGACACCAACCCTTAGTCGCCTCTTACCCTCTTAATCAATATACTTTACTTTAAAAAAAATCTTTGACTTTGCAGGTAACAGACAGGTGTGAAAGCATAGCCTCCATCCCACCTTCGGCAGCAGAGGTAAATATTCGGCCAGACATTATTTACTTACGATATACAGACTTGGCATTTAATATGGAATATATTTTTTTTCTTGACTTGGGTTTCCTTTCTGAACTCAGAATATCAATCTGGTGAGATTTTCTTTTACGCTTCGGTGATTTATTTGTTAAAAGAACCATGTCACTGATTGTCTGTCGCAGCAAGAAGTCAATAACAGGATTATATCACAGGTGGCGTGACAAAATGTACGGACAGGTACATTTGACGATTGGCTTCACAATCGGGTATATAAGGGTTGTTGTGTTCTGTATTAGTGGAAAACAACTGCTGCACGTCTACAAAAGTTATTGCCGCTTCCTCTGGAGATGGTCCGTCAACTCGACAATGCTGTTTGTCATGGAGTGGTGGCCTTACGAAATTCCGGCATGAAACAGTGTGCTATTGCTCGGCAGTATGGCATCATTCAAGGTCAGGTGTCAAAGATCCCGAAACGAAATGCTCAGAGGGGTGTCCCTCCTCCAATATCGAGGCCAGGACGTCCCCACAGAACCACAAGGAGGGATGATTGCCAGCTGCACCGGTTAGTCCGCAATGGCCGTACCAAGTCAGCTAATCGGCTTAGGGCTGAGTGGCAGCAACTGACAAATGTGCCTGTATCCAGAAGGCTAGTCAACCAACGACTGGTTCAAGCAGGCTATCGTGCCAGGCGTCCCCTGAGAAAGCCACGCCTGACAAGACAACACCGCCAGCGCCGATTGCAGTGGGCCAGAGAGCACCGCCAATGGCAGCCAGGACACTGGAATCATGTGATCTTCAGTGACGAGTCTTGATTTCTGGTCTATCGTCAAGATGGCCATGTCCGAGTGCGCAGCCAAGTGCATGAAGCCTACAACGAAGATTGTATAGTGCCAAGAGTCCAAGCTGGAGGTGGTGGGGTGACCGTTTGGGCTGCTTTTCATGCAGGGGGCAAAACTGACCTGGTTGTTTTTTTTGTTTTTTTTGTATACTGAATCGAGGCTCATGAAAGAGCTAACATTTATTTCACAAACAAATCAACCAGACAAACAAAATATATAAAAAGAGGGAGCGGAAGACAAGATGGGGAGTGAAGGGGAAGCACACAAACACAACATTTGAGAGCAGGGAGAAGTGTGGGAGGGAGAGAGCTTGGGGGGAGGAGGCGTGGGAAGGGGGGAATTCTGCGGTTAGGCGGTTCTGAATTAGGCGGGGAATTAGGCGGTTCTGAATGGAAACCTGAACCAGTTCAAGTACAGGGCCATTCTGGAAGAAACATTGCTTCCATTTGCTCGTGTAGCCTTTTGAGGAAACTTTGTCTTCCAAGATGACAATGCATGGCCTCATCGTGCGCGCATGATCCAACACTTTCTTGCGGACCGTGGTGTAGAGCATATGGAGTGGCCTGTCATGTCCCCGGATATGAATCCGATGGAGAACTTGTGGGCAGAATGAACGCGTCAAATCGACCACTTGGACCAGCAGCCAACCTCTGTGCATGAATTGCAGCAGGCTATTGTCACTGCATGGCAAACGATTCCTGTCCAAACCTTGGCAAATCTCGTGAACAGCATGCCTCAACGTGTACGTGCTCTCCTGAATGCTCGTGGGGGTTACACGACGTACTGAACTGTAATTTTACTATCCGTAATCCGTTGTAATTAAACTTTTGTTTTTGTTAAAAAAAAATTTGGCTAATGTGCAAAATAAAGAAATACTTCTGGAAAACGTACAGAAGTTTAACACAGTACTGTCCGTGAATTGAGTTCAATATCAGTTTACATCACTTTCAGGGATCAATTTATTTGCTTCAAAATGTCATGTGGTTTTTGTTTCTTTTAAAGGTCACATTAACAAAATCTAGAATAATTTCAACATAATTCCAAATAACTTTTGGTTCTAAGTCAACTTGAAAAGTAAGTTCACCCCCACAAAAAAAATATTCCATATTAAATGCCAAGTCTGTATATCAGTATGCCTAAAACACATGTTCCTCTGTCTAAAACAGGAAAACGTTATACATGATTTTGCCAATAGCTTAGAGTTAGGTGAGAGGTCCAGCTTTGTGTACATATTCCCAAGTCCCTGATAGCATTTCCACCTCCTATCAACATGTGTTTGACGAGGCCCAAAGATAGTGGGTTCTCAGATTCTTCAGTTTCGAGCCGAAACCTGCTGCTGACCTAGACTTTTTGAGTGATTTGATTCAGTTGGATGACGTCCAGTCCTGTTTACATGCGGTTTGCAGGATATCCAAGTGGTATTGGAACGCGCTTTTGAGGTGTCCCGAGTAGATTTGAAACTCGACCCAGCTATAAACTCTCATCCTGGTGTTTCACCAGCAGGGAGATGCAGTCTGTGCCACCCAATGGATGGAAGGATGTGAAGCTGGAGGACCCATCTGTCAATGTTGCTCATTGTTGGATGTTAAAGACCCCACAGTATATTTCGCAAAGACTAGGTCAATTATTTCGCAAAGACACCACCATCTCATCTTCCCCCATCCAAAACCTTGATCTTTTTTACCCCCGTTAATTCACCCCAGATCCACTTTTCTGAAATACCGACTTCTTTCCTGGAAGTTCTAGCAGTGTCCATGTTTTTTTTTTACTTCTCCCACCACCCACCCCCTTCCCATGCCTTCTCCCCCCAAGCCCTCACCCTCCCATAGATCTCCCAATGTCCCTGCTCTCAAATGTTGTTCTTGTGTGCTTCCCCTTCTCTCCCCATCTTGTCTCCCGCTCCCTTCATTTCGTCTCATGTGTCCGTTTGTTTTTTTGTCATTAATGTTAGCTCTTGCACGAGCCTCGACCTTGTATATAAAACAAACAAACAAAAAAAACATCGTTGTCGGCACCCTGAACAAATTACAAATTACATATTCCTGCCCTGACCAACTGCTGGGAAAGCAATGGCAATCCCTCACCCTCCCCAAGCACAACCTCTTTCATAAAACTACTTCGGGAGCGCTGTCACTGTTAGTAGAGTATAATAACTTTTATTACTCCACGCGCGCGTGAAGCAAAAAGCGGGGTTTGGCAATTCGTTCACTTTTGTCCATCTGTCCACAAAAGTCAAGTTGCCATGGCCGAATGGTTGAGGTTGCCGACCCATAAGCTAGCGGATGCGGTTCAAACCCAGACAAAGCAGAACTTTCTTCTTGAATGCTAAAAAGCATTAAACAACCTGAATGCAACCTCGGGGGTGCCAACAGCATTGGTTGACAACTAGAGTGGTGGAGAATGAGGAGGCAACCCAAACAGATAGAAACAATAGAAAATGTATTTACATTTATGTTCAGTACAAATAAATGGATCATTCTGCACTAGGTGTGCCTCTTCTCTACGAGAACGGAACGACCAGCAGGATTATTTTGGTAAAGGGAGCCGCAAGGCCGGAGAGATAAAATGATATATGCCCGATGAACCGATAATTTTTCCAAGCCCAGCTTCGCTCACATAAATGAGTTTGAAATTTCATCTTTGAAGCGAGCAGCCTTTGTGCAACAAATCGACAAAAGCAAGGCAAAGATGGTGGTTCAGTCCCCACCCTCTCATGTGTTGCCTGCCTGTTTTTTTTACAGGTCGTAGCTTTGTGAACCTGGAACCGGTCAGGTGGAAAAAATCCACGAGTATTTGTTGCGAATTTAAATTCTTCCGAATTGCAGGCACAGCGATGGGTTTGTGGCAGTCTTTCAATGCACATTTTCACAATTCACAAATGTCAATAACCACCCTCTTTGTTAACCAATCATTGTGAAGGATGCTCACAGGCCCATTAATACTTTTGCCTCCTCACTCTGGGCCATCAGTGCTTCACTCGCATATTTCTGCAGCAATTCCATCTTCTTGCGTCGAATCAATGCTTCTTCCACCTGTGCACATGGCAGAGAAAAGGTTAATTGAAAAATAAAAGGTGGATTTGTACACAATCGTTCAGTATGACAAGTGTCATAAGTCATATCATACAAGTATCATTTCATAAGTGAAATGAGGACGATCATCCACAGCAACACGAAAAATATGAAAGGTACGTCATCATAAAGTGCAGCAATTGCTTTACGAAGAGGAGAAACAAAATCAACAACATAAACAAAAGGCCCATTTTCAACATTGCTCATACAGCCTAGATTTGATTGAGTAAATACTAGAACAGGGAGGGGCATGGGGGATTGGAGGTACAATGACCTGGGCTTCAGTAATACATTCGATGACAGGGTTTATTTATGGGAGTGAGACGTGGGTCATGAATGTAGAGCAGCAACGAAGGCTGGAAAGGGTGGAAATGCGAATGGTTCGGTGGATGTGCGGAGTATCGTTGAGAGAGAGGAAGACAAATGATGAATTGCGAAAGATGATGGGAATAGAGCCTGTGATTGATGCTGTGAAGAGGAACAGGTTTTTTTTGTTTTTTTTTGTATACAGGGTCGAGGCTCGTGAAAGAGCCAACATTTATCAAACAAACAAGCAAGCAAGCAAAGTATATAAAAAGGGGAGCGATCGACAAGATGGGGAGAGAAGGGGAGGAAGCAAACAAACACAACATTTGAGAGCAGGGACATCGGGAGATGTGTGGGAGGGAGAGGGCCTGGGGGGAGGCAGGATAGGTATAAAACGCAAGGACACCAAGGACTTCCAGGAGAGAAGTCGGCACCTCAAAAAAGTGGATTTGGGGTGAAATTAGCGGGGGTAGAAAAGATCAAGGTTTTGGATGGGGGAAGATAAGAGATGGTGGTGAACAGCCGTTTTAAAGACCTGGAGGGAGGAGTGGGATTGAAGAGAGTGAGGGAGTTTGTTCCAGAGGCGGGAGAAAAGAGGAATGAAGGAGTGAGGTTGAGATGGTTTGGTCACGTGTTGAGGAAGGATGAAAGTGACTGGTTGAGAAGAGTGATGGAAATGAATGTAGAAGGAAGTCGAGGACGGGGAAGACCGAGAAAGACTTGGCTAAAGATGGTGGAAGAAGAAATGCGAGCAAGGGGGTTAACAAGGAGAGATGCAGAAAATAGGGCAAAATGGAGAAGATTGTCATGGGGACCGCAAGGCCAACCCCCGCTCTAGCAGGGAAAATGGCCTTAAAATTCATGTTGTTGTTTGTATTCGATGAGACATCAGCGGAGTAACAAAAATGGCCAAATGTGGCACCATGGATACCTACCTCTTTTTGTGACGGAACAGGGACGTGTGCAATGAACTCTTGGCCAGGCTCCCCCTCTGGCAACCTATCCTGCTGTTCCTCATCAGACTGAAATGGTGAGGATCAAAATAAATCAAAACTGATAAAAACGAAAAAAACCAATAACCTACATTCAACTTTTTCAAACATCCACTGTTCGACCAGAAGTTGCTTCGTGGAGCTTTATCCCACCAGTAATTTTGCAAGCATTTACCCAGTTAGTATCCAATTGGGTATCCTCGTGGAATGCAGGTCAAAGCTAATTAATGCAGCGTTGAGCAGTTGGGACAGTACCTCATCTTCAACGGCATATATATTTTCTTCCTCTTCTTCCTCGCCTTCACCCCGGGACCCCTCGACCCCGTGGGTTGCCCGCCACTGCTCCGCTGCTGCTGCAATGGCTGCACAGGTACGTAAGAAGGTATACGGTAACAGGGAGCACAAACGAACCAAACAAAGCTGAGTGCAAAAATAAATTGACATTTAAATTTGACTTCAACGAGGCATGTCAATATAACAACAGCGTACCAGTAGCGAATTGCCAAATGATCTCTCGACATAGTCGTGGTCAAAAATATTGGCACCCTTGCACTTTTTTCAAATAATGCACCATTTCTTCCCAAAAAATGTTGAAATTTTAAAATCTTTTGGTACACAACAACATGCATTTTAAGGCTATTTTCCCTGCAAGAGCGGGGGTTGGCCTTGTGGTCCCCATGACAATCTTCTCCATTTTGCCCTATTTTCTGCATCGCTCCTTGTTAACCCCCTTGCCCCCATTTCTTCTTCCACCATCTTTAGCCAAGTCTTTCTCGGTCTTCCCCGTCCTCTACTTCCTTCTACATTCATTTCCATCACTCTTCTCAACCAGTCACTTTCATTCTTCCTCAACACATGACCAAACCATCTCAACCTGTTCCTCTTCACAGCATCAATCACAGGCTCTATTCCCATCATCTTTCGCAATTCATCATTCGTCTTCCTGTCTCTCAACGATACTCCGCACATCCACCGAACCATTCGCATTTCCACCCTTTCCAGCCTTCGTGGCTGCTTTACGTTCATTACCCAATACCCATGTCTCGCTCCCATAAATCATAACACTTCTCACACATGCAGCATACACCTTTCCCTTCAGCTTCAACGACACTCCCCTCCTTATCAGCACGCCACTCAGTTCCCGAAACTTCTTCCATGCACATCTCACTCCAGCAACTATTGCCGAGTCTGATCCACCTTCTCCATTCAGCATGTCTCAGAGGTAGCAAAATGTTTTCACACCTTCCAGCTTCACGCTGCCATTTTGGTATCCACATATGTATTTCTTTGGTTTGCAGTGGAACAAAACAAAAAAAAAAGCTAAATTTTTTTTACTAAACCTTGGCTTATTCCACACAAAAATCCTAAAATGGCCCGGACAATATTATTGGCACCTTTTAGAAGTTGTAAGAAATATATATAAATATGTTTTTTGTATAAAAGATTGAGGCTCATGAAAGAGCTAACATTAATCACACAAAAAGTCAAACCGACACATAAAACACAAAAAATAAGGGGAGCGGTAGACAAGATGGGGAGAGAGGGGGAAGGACACAAACACAACATTTGAGAGCAGGGACATCGGGAGAAATGTTGGAGGGGGAGGGCTTGGGGGGAGGTGGGAGAGGTATAAAACATATGAACACTGCAAGGACTTCCAGGAAAGAAGTTGGAATTAAAAAAAAAAAATATATATATATATTTCTTACAAAACATTTATATTACATTGTTTACATTTCTTTACATTTAAAAAATATTATTATTTTGATTTCAAGCAGGTGATTCTCCTTTACTTTGGAATTGAATTCACCTTTGGTGAGTTGCAGATGCCTGCAATATAAAAATCACTCATTCAACCAGTTTGAATAGAGAAAAGGAGTCATTCTGCTGTTTAGTGGCACTGTGTGTACCACAATGAGCATGGAGAAAAGAAGAAAAGCAGAGAATTGTCTGAGGAGGTCAGACACAAGATTGTAGCCAAGCATGGACAATCTCAAGGCTACAAGTCCATCTCCAGAGACCTTGATGTTCCTGTGTCCACCGTACGCAATGTTATCAGGAAGTTAAGGCCCATGGCACTGTAGCCAACCTCCCTGGACGTGGCCGCAACAGAAAACTTGATCGAAGATTGCAGCGAAGGATTGTACGAATGGTGGAGAAAGCACCTCGATCAACTCCCAAACAGATTCAAGCTGACATTCACACACAAGGTACAATAGTTTCAACTCGCACCATCCATCGCCAACTCAATGAAAGGGGGCTCTATGGTAGGAGAACCAGGAGGACCTCACTGCTGAGAGAGAGAGACATAAGAAAGCCTGACTGGAGTTTTCCAAAACACACCCGAACAAGCCAAAATCCTTCTGGGAGAATGTCCTGTGGACAGGTGAGACCAAATTCGAGATTTTTTGGTAAAGCACATCATCTCTATGTTTACGGAAAAAAAAATGAAGCCTTCAAAGAAAAGAACACCTTCCCTAAAGTCAAACATGGAGGAGGTTCAGTGATGTTTTGGGGTTGTTGTGCTGCCTCTGGCACTGGGTACCTTGAATGTGTGCATGGCATCATGAAATCAGGAGATTACCAAGGCATTTTGGAGTGCAATTCAACCCAGTGTCAGATAGCTGGATCTCCGTCGAAGGTCATGGGTCTTGCAGCAGGACAATGACCCCAAACACACTTCAAAAAGCACCCAGGAATAGTTCAAGACAAAACGCGGGACTGTTCTGAAGTGGCCAGCATATTGAGTCCAGATCTAAATCCCATTGAACACCTGTGGGGAGATCTGAAAACAGCAGTTGGGAGAAGGCACCGTTCAAATCTGGGAGAACTGGAGCAGTTTGCACAAGAAGAGTGGGACAAACTGCCAGCAGAGTTGCAGGAAGATCATTCATGGCTACAGGAAGCACTTGACTACTGCAGTTATTTTGTCCAAAGTCTGTGCTACCAAATATTAAGTCCAGGGTGTCAATAATTTTGTCAATGCCATTTCTTTTTATTTTCTGATTTAAAAGGATATATTAAGTTCTGAATCAAAAACAAAGGTTCTGTAATATTAACAGTGAAATAAAGAATTGTGGAGACCAAATACTTTTGTTAATTTCAACTTATTTTTAGGGAAAATTGTTATTTGAAAATTTTCAAAGAAATTATGTTATTTGAAAAAAAGTGCAAGGGTGCCATTATTTTTGGCCACGACTGTCCATCTTTAGCTTTTGATGCAGTCCGGCTTCCTGCCTTGCTCTCCAAACGCTCTGCCTACAGCATCCAAGGCCAACATCAAGGCAAACTCTACTCTTGTGTTAATGACTTCCTTTACTCTCACAGCCAATGTGTGCCTCTCAACAGAGTCCTTTCTTCTCCTCTCCCTGTCAAGGCTGGAGTGCCCCAAGGAAGTGTTTTAGGCCCAGTCCTATTCCTAATCTTAATCAACAATCTCTGACTCTCTGGAAAACCTCCTTGTCTCTTTGCTAACGACTCCAACCTCTCCAATCCCTTATCCTTCAGACAAGGTAGGCTGCTGACTTCACTCTCTTTAGACCTTGAAAAAAAATCATAAGCTGCTCAAATACTTGGAATCCTAATATCACTCACCCCTCTCTCTCTCAGGACCGTATGGCAAACCCTCCCATCCACATTCTTAACAGTCTTCTTGGGGAAGTTCAGTCACTCAATTTATTGGGTCTCACTCTCAGCCATGGTCTTTCTTGGGTAATCCACCATCAACCCCCTTCTGTTGAAACTCCCAAATTCCAGAATCGCTGCTCGCCTCCACTCATTTGTTCCTCTTTTCCCACCTGTGTAACAAACTTCCACACTTTCTTCAATCTCATTATTCTCTCCGAGTCTTCAAGACAGCTGTTCGCCACCTTCTCAGATCATCCCCCATCCAAAATCATGACATTTTCTACCCCCATTAAAGCACCCACCTCCCCACCCCCCTTCCCACTTCCAATCTTTCTGGATTTTTCCTTTCTGAGAGTTTGTTTCTGTATCCATCCTATCCACCCCTGCATTCTGCCCTACCTCTCATCCTTACCCGCATCCCGCGACGTGTCCGTCTATTTTGTCCCTCGTCCCAGCTGTTGGCATTTCCTCCTTCTCATTCTGCTATTCCTTTTGTACTGTTGCGTCCTGATCCAGTCTGTGTTCTTGCACTTTCAGAGCAAAAAAAAATGGAAAAAATAAATAAATAAAAACTTCCTGCACCAATACAGATCCATGGACCAGACTGGGAACCGAGCAAACATTGCAGCTGACAGGATAAGGAAAATACTTGCCTATCTTTTCCTCTTCCTGTTCCAGTGGAACCAATACACCATCATCTTCATCCCGATATCCATAGTAATCTGCATCTATCTCCTTCATGAGTTCCCCACGTGTTTTCCTTGGGGGTGCTGGTGCTGGGGTAGGAACAAAGTAATGGATGGGCTGAAATTGCTGTGGGAATGGGTTCCTCATGTTTGAAATAGAGGAGCGATGATAGTGTAACCTCTTGATGCAAAACTTGGGTGAGTTTGTGAAAAGTATGTTGAGCAAAATGAATGGGATCCAATTCCAGCGGCAGTGTGGCCAGACAGCAATGGCATCGCTGCTTCTTACGTTCTTGCTCAAAGAGCTCACGGACTCCTGGAAGGTCTCTCGCCGCACCAAAGTACTTGTAACCACGATTCCCAGGTACCTCTTTTCCTTGGTGGTCCAGCATGCGAGGCCCGATCCTCTACCAAAATAATGAGATCCGACAAATTCCGCAATCAGGTGAGCACACAAAGCTCTACAATAAAAAAAATGTTCATACTAGTAATTATCTTGCCTTTTGCAAGGAAATTTCAGATGGATATGCATTTGCTCTGTCGATAAAACATGGCTGTTAAAACCTCCGTCATTGCCAAAGAAAGCATGGCCAAGGTGGAGGCACTGTGTGTATCCAAGTAGACTATTTCAACTCACACTTACTCGGTTACTCGTGTTTCGAATAACTTAGTGTATCTGTCAGTTGAATGAATGCATGAATGATCGTTTTAAGGCCATTTTTCCCCGCTAGAGCGGGGGTTAGCCTTGCGGGCCCCATGACAATCATGGTTCCCTGTTTGAGGCAATGTTTTTATGGCCAGATGCCCTTCCTGACACCAACCCTTGGTCACGCTCTTACGATGCGCAGGGATACGGTGTACCTATTCTAAACCGGGGTACACACCAGTTCATGTATCAAAATTACAAATAGCGATACAGAGCACCGTGTCATGTCATTTATTGATGACATCACATTTTGTCAACCCTTACCCTCAGGTAACCTGGAAAGACACCTGCATCTTTGAGATTCTTAATTCATGTTGATTGATGACCTCCATGATCCACTTTCACGAAAATATCTCCAATTGATGGGTATTTTTCAATCTCTGGAAACACCTTCTCTGCCCCACCCATGTCCATGGATCAAACTAGATCTTCTTTTATTCCATGACTGTTATGGATTGTCAAATTCCCTTTTTCTGACCACTTATTCATTACTTTATGTTGATACATCCTTTGCCGAAACCGTCACAACCAATAAAAGCCTGCAACATAGTGCAACATTAATATTCAAACTTTGGAAAGAAGAAGACCATTCCTTTTGTATCTTCAAATGCATCGGGATACATATCTATCCTTTTAGATGCCAAGCATCAAGCAAGAAAGCGGCACGTACTTTTTTTTTTTCATTTTTTTTTTCAAGTCTTTGGTATGACTCTCGTCCGGGGTACAAACCACCGGCCTCCCAAACACCAGAGCAGGAGAATTATATGGCAGCTATAAACATGTGAATAGGTGCTTGGTTGTCTGTCTGCACACCTAGATGGGAACAAAATAAAAGAAACACTATATATGTATATATTTATTTATTTCGTAAACACAGGGCGGGGATTACCTTTGCTTCGTAGTCGATGGAATGAGAAGGTGAGTACACAACTTCTGTGACTTCTACTTTTTGCACTGATTTTAAATATTTTTGATAGAATTAAATTAGCAGATAAAGATAAATTGAAAGGGAAAGTTTTGGTCTCTTGTGTGTTGCCGGCCTACCTATATGGTCTCAAAACGGTGGCACTAACGGAGATGACAGCAGTTGCAGGTCTGCGAGAACAACTGGGTCAGGAGGATTGTGGGAGTAAAGAGAGTGTATACAAGGAGGATGGATGAACTGAGGGAGGACATTGGTGTGCAGATGAACTTTACGGGGAGATTGGTAAAAGACTGGCTGAAGTGGGCTAGTCACGTGGTGCTGATGGAGAAAGAGAGAATGGAAAAGAGTGGATAGATCGAGGGAGCAACGGCGGTGGAAAAGAGGAAGGCCACGGTTGAAATGGAAAGATTGTGAGGAGTGATAACAATAAGGTGGGGTAGTTGGGGAATGAAGAGAGTTGGGTGAGGAAAGGGATAGGTGGGGGAGTATCATGGTCAAGGCAGGGCAGAAGCTTGGTACCATTGCACCTCACCCCTTATAAAGAGAGAAGCAAGATGCGGAATACAACAACATGCATTTTAAGGCCATTTTCCCTGCTAGAGCGGGGGTTAGCCTTGCGGTCCACATGACAATCTTCTCCATTTTGCCCTATTTTCTGCATCTCTCCTTGCAAGATGCGGAATAAAGGCGATAAATCTTATTTGTTCAATTAATCGCTGCTTAACATTTGGTTTCTTCAGAAAACAATAAATGCTGCAGGTATGATTCTCCAATTGGTGATTAAAATCAGGCCGTGCGTTGTCATGCCAATGTGACGTCATCGCTTCGGTACTCTTGTGGTGTATTCATTTTTAAATCTAATTTTAAAAAATTTGTTATGGTACAGTTGAATTTGTCACTTCCTTCCATTGGAATCATTGTACTGCAATTGTGTCAGCCATTATTGTTCGGCACAAGGACATTTATCAACAATTCTGTGAATTACGAAATGGGCGATTTTGCACTTTAGCGATGTATTTTGGCATATTTTTAATTTGTGTTACTTATGAAAATGTTTGATCATAAAAGCTAGAGCTTTTAAAACCTTATGACTTCACTCTATAATAGATTTTAATCTTATCCTTTTGTACACATTTGAATGGGCGGCCATCCCCCCCCCCCCCCCCAATCCCCCACCTCGTGCTATGCTGACATATGGAGTACGAAACAATTTATTGGCTCGGTTTATAATCCCGGATGGAAGTTTTTCACGAACCGGCCTGGAAAGGCCTGACGTTCGCCGAGTTAGGACAAGAATTTGGAATTTGGCCATGGTGCTGGCAATACTCACCTACTCTTTGCGAAGGACACCATAGGATCTTTAACGTCCACCATCCCATGCTGGCAGATAGGACCCCCAGTTTGACGTCCATCTGAGGGATGGCACACACATTGGTGAATAACCCTACCTGTGACGGTCTATAACTGCGTCAGGATTCGAACCCAGGCTAGACAGCTGAGAGGCGAGTGTGCCTCGAGGCCATCCTGTCAGCCACACTTTAAAATACTGTTGTTCAATCTGTTCTACTATCACTCCATTCACTTTTTTTGTTTTTTTCCTTCTCCATCAGCCTGGTGTTGGCTTAGCGGTTAGGGTGCCGGCTTGGGATCCGAGGATCCTGGGTTCGAATCCCGGTCGATCGCTGAATTAACGCCAGGGGTTGACTCAGCCTGTCATCCTTCTGAGGTCGGCAAATTCAGTACCAGCTTGCTGGGATGAATGATCACGGTGTGTACCCCGATTTAGAATAGGTACACCGTATCCCTGCGCATCGTAAGAGCGTGACCAAGGGTTGGCGTCAGGAAGGGCATCCGGCCATAAAAACATTACCTCAAACAGGGAACCATGATTGTCATGGGACCCGCAAGGCTAACCCCCACTCGTGGGGAAAATGGCCTTAAAACGATCATTCATTTTCTTCTCCATCTGCAGCCCTGTTATAATTTGTTACTTGTTATAATTCCACAGAATGACGATGTCAGCTTTCATTGCAATGATGACGTCTTCCTGCCCATTAAACCTGTGTTCTCTTTCTCTTATAAACCCTGTATTTTCTCACACTTTCACAATATTGTTTAAAATCGGAGGATGACTCGAACGTTGGTCCGTGCTCCAATGTCACATTCAGATGATTGCAACTCGCTGTTAGCAAGTTATAGTCATCCGAGTGGATTACATTACAGTTATCCAAAGTAAAAAAAAACTCAGCTGTAAATGAGAGAGAGCCAAAGATAACTTCTAAGAACTGGTTTTTAAAATAAATAGGCCAGATAAAGATATAACAGCGAGTTTAAATATCTGGAAACATGGAGATAGCTCTCTAAAGCGAGTCTCCAATCTAAAGCTTCTCAATGTGCAAGCTCGGGAGTTCAACCTTACAACTCAACTACAACGAGCAAGGCCGACAAACTCGTACATCACGATGGGCCAAATGGCCGCCTCCATTGTCACCATTTGCATTCCTTTGCAGAAATTCAAGATCAATTCCACTCTCTCATCACACTAGTATGCAATTTCAATGCCTCTACAGTCAAACAATGACTGATTGTGGTCATTTCTTCGGCAAAAATCTTTCAAGCTTAAAAATCTACTTATCATTGCCCATATGCGGAGTAACGTCCATGTTGCCTCGCATATTGGCCGAGAAAGCCGTGCGATGGCCTGTTTGGCGTTCCCATTTGAGCGCGTAGCTCATGATGCTTGGATCACGAGTTGAAATCTCGTATGTCCCCTGTCGATTTCAAGTAGATCACATAAACCAAGTCATACATGCAAAAGCTCTTCTATCATCCTTACATCACCACTTGACAAAAAAAATAAAATATGGAACATCCTGACCCTAAAACCGTTCAGAAGGAAATGACTGTCGGACTCACGGCATAGTCGGGACCACCAAGTTCATGGATGCGAACTTCCCAATGGCCCTTCTCACGCAGGAGTTTGTTGATCTCATCGTTCAGGTCTCTTATCCTGAATTCTCCCAGCCCAGCTACATCCACACACAATTGTTACATTATGCAAACCTTGCCACATTTTGCAAGGACAGGTAGACATTCATTGAATTGGGACCAAATACAAATCACACCCACCGTTCTGAATCTGTGCAACCTTCTTGGACACCTCACTGATTATCTGAGAACACAAGCAAGCAGATGGAACTACGGTGAGTCCACAAACCTTTTGATATAGTACGAGACATTTTTACCCGTCGCTTTGCCGATGGTTTTAATCAAAACATGGCATGTTGTACATACTTCACAAATATTCTGCTATATTCCTAATGTTCTTCCACACCAGGAAACCGTTGTTTGTTTCAGACAGGCTTTAATCAAACCACACCGTCACATGTTAACCCACCATTTGCCTACTTCTTTCTCTCCTTCTTTCACCCTCTCTGCATTCTTTCCCACATCAATCCTTCATTCAATCTCCCTTTCACCAGAACACCGTACTATTCACTCTATCGTTTGCCCGAGATAATCTTCCATCTGCTTGGAAGTCATCTAACATTACCTTCATGAACCATCCCTGTTGCTAATTATATATGGCCCGAGCAAATATCACTTCCGTGAAATGTCACTCTGTGAAGCTCAAGGTTTGATACTTTGCTTTGAACCTCAGCTTAAAATGAGTGAAATGAAGCATTTTGAAAATTTCAAATTATTCTCAATTAGATTTCAACATCACCGAAATGCATATTGTCAAATAGTTTCAACTGTCTTTATATAAAATGAAGACGCTTTGTAATACCAGCTACCACCGGGTGGTGCAACAGGATACACATTTACATGGAGAGAATGGGTGTCCCCCGACCCTGAACTCCCTCCCCCAGATATACTCTCCTGACACAAACCATACTTGGGGCACCCTTAAGCAACATGCAAAGTTTCTTTGGATTTGGTTCAGTAGTTTTTAGTTTTGGATTAATACAGTCACGTGAAAAAGTAAGTACACCCCATGTAAAGTTTTGACTTTTTCAACATATTTCAACATGCAGCTATTTGATCTTCATTTCAACAATATTGGTACATAAAGGTGATGTAATATAACAAATATCATGAAACATTTACATAAATTGAAGTCCATTGTATAATTTAAATAAACATAAATGCAAATTTCGCATGTGGAAAAAGTAAGTATACCCCATGAAATATTTTTTAAATCTTTTTAACATGTGGATATATCAATATTTGATCTTCATTTAAACAGTATCTTCAGATAAAACTGATCTAATTGAACAAAAAACTGAAAAATTGACTTTGCAATAATTTATTCAACAAAAAATTAACAGAGATGCCATTTCCTTCTGTGGAAAAAGTAAGTACACCCTTGGCTCTAATAGGTGGTATTGCCCCCTTTGGCAGAAACAACCTCAAGTAGGCGTTTCTTATAACTGTCTACCAGTCTCTGACATCGACTGGGACAAATTTTTGCCCACTCCTCCATGCAGAATTCTTTCAGCTGTGCGATGTTTGAGGGGTTTCTTTCATGCACAGCTCGTTTCAAATCCCCCCACAACATCTCGATGGGATTTAGATCCGGGCTTTGACTTGGCCATTCCAGAACCCTCCATTTCTTTCTTTTCAGCCATTCCTTGGTGGATTTACTGGTATGTTTAGGGTCATTGTCATGTTGCAAGGTCCACCTTCGGTTGAGCTTCAACTTTCCGACAGATGGCCTCACATTATCCTCAAGCACCCTCTAGTACAATGAAGAATTCATCGTGGATTATATGATGGTGAGCTGCCCAGGCCCTGATGCAGCAAAGCTGCCCCAATCCATAATATTTCCACCACCATGCTTTACAGTTGGTATCAGGTTCTTGTGGTCAAATGCTGTCTTTGGTTTTCACGAAACATGCCTTCTGGTATTGTGGCCAAATAGCTCTACCTTTGACTCATCTGTCCAGAGCACATTGTTCCAGAAGTGCTGGTCTTTGCCTCGGTGTTCATTGGCAAACTTTAGTCTTGCCCTGATGTTCTTTCTGGACAGCAAAGGTTTCCTCCTGGCACACCTCCCATGTAGATCAAATTGGTGCGGACTCTTTCTTATGGCGCCAGGAAGGGCATCCGGCCATAAAAAGATTGCCTCAAATAGGGAACCATGATTGTCATGGGGCCCGCAAGGCTAACCCCCGCACTAGCGGGGAAAATGGCCTTAAAACGATCATTCATTCATTTTTCTTATGGTAGACTCGTGCACTTTGACATCAACAGTGGCAAGAGCTACCTGTAGGTCCCGTGATGACATTCTGGGGTTCTTAGAGACTTCTTTCAGCATCTTGCGGTCTGCTCTCGGGCTGAACTTGCTGGGGCGGCCTGGCCTGAACAAGTTGGCAGTTGTTTGGAATCTTCTCCACTTGTAGTTGATCTTCCGGACAGTCAAATGATTGATTTAAATTGTTTGGAGATCTTTTTAAATCCCTTCCCAGACTCGTAGGCATCTATAACCTTCTTTCTGAAGGCCTCAGAGAGCTCTTTTGATCTAGGCATGGTGACGCCACACACTTCAACAACAAAGAGCAAACCAAACTAAATGTCTGAGGTTTAAATAAGACAGGTTCCTCCAAGATCCTCTCTAACGATGTTGTAATCATTTGCACCTGAGCTGGTGCACCTGATTCTAATTTTAGGTATTTGAAGTGGTGATAAATGTCGGGGTGTACTTACTTTTTCCACATGAAAATTTGCATTTATGTTTATTTAAATTATACAATGGACTTCAATTTATGTAAATGTTTCATGATATTTGTTATATTATATCACCTTTATCTTTCAATATTGTTGAAATGAAGATCAAATAGCTGTATGTTGAAATATGTTGTAAAAGTCAAAATTTTACATGGGGTGTACTTACTTTTTCACGTGACTGTATATAAACATATTTAAACAAACAAATATACAAAGTGTGGAGTTTATAATTGCCACGTATAGCCGTATATTTAGCAGTCACCGAAAATGTTCAACGACGTAAACATCGCTGTGCTGCTTCTCCATTATTAATACCATAGCAGAGTAACCACCCAACAGGCGATCTTGTTCCAAGCGTGCAACGCATTCATCTGACACGTTCCTTTATTTGGGCGGTGTATAGGCAACAGACTGCTGCCTCGATTGCTCCCAAAAATAAAAAATCCGGTTTACATATATACGACACAAAAACATTTGTACTGCTCACGTGCATATATAATACATCGTGGTTATATAGCTCAGATAATTCCAATTGTAGGTTTTGTAGGCGTGCTATTGCCGGCACCCGAAACAAATTATAAATTCCTTACCTAACCTACAAATACATCGTGGTTATATTTCTACCCCTGTTAATTCACCCCTGTTAATTATACATTCATTCATTTATCTACCCCTGTTAATTCTACATTCATTCATTTATCATCATGGGGTTCTACCCCTGTTAATTCACCCCAGATCCACTTTTCTGAAATTCCGACTTCTTTCCTGGAAGTCTTAGCAGTATCCACGTGTTTTTTTTTTTAACCTCTCCCACCCCCCACCCCCCTTCCCACGCCTCCTCCCCCCAAGCCCTCTACCTCCCACAGATCTCCCGATGTCCCTGCTCTCAAATGTTGTACTTGTGTGCTTCCCCCTCTCTCCCCATCTTGTCTTCCGCTCCCTTTATATCATCTTGTGTTTTTTGTTTTTTTGTCATTAATGTTAGTAACTCCTCAGTCACATTTGCTCTACGGCTAGGATACGGCGGCCGTACCCCCCCTAAATTGACAGAAACGTGCGGCGGCCGCAGAGTTTCTGAGGTGGCCTCAGGGTGACCCTAGGGCGTATGGCTATCTTTTACAGGCCGTAGGGGTCGCCGTGGAATTATAGCGCGGAGTTATAACTTTTTTCATTTCTAGGTCGGCCGTAGCAATTCGACAAGCCGTAGCCATGACAACTGTAAGTGCTGTTATACATATGAAAAAGAACTGGTATATATACCCACTCGTTACCGTCCGTCTGGCCGCACGTTCGCCTTAGGGCCCCCCTGCGGTCGCCTTGCGGGCACCTTGAGGCTACCTTGCGTCTGCCTTGAAAATTATATGGCCGCCGCAGGGACGCCCTAAGGTTACCGTGCGACATTAAATCAAAGACCGTACGGCACCCCCACGTTTTCGGTCTCCACAATTTCTAAATACCCCGTGCGGCTAACCGAAAAATAAAAACATATGTGACTGCTACATTGTGTGACCGTGGAAATACTGCGGCCGCCCTATAATTGCTAGTGGCCGTAGATTTCTTAGACCCTCCGGCCGCCGAGCCAAATGTGACTGAAGCTTGAAGCCGCCGAGCCAAATGCCGCCGAGCCAAATGTGACTGAAGCTGAAGCTCTTACACGAGCCTCGATCTTGTATAAATAAATAAAATAATTTAAAGGACATTGCACATGCGGCACAGCCACACATTCAGCCAATGATGCACTGCATACAAAAGAAGAAGAAACTGATGCCGCTGTTCTGGACATTTTATTGCAGCTACATAGTTGAAGGATGACTGTGCAGTGACTTCTTTCTCAATAGTCAAGTTCTTCTTAAAAAACAAAAACAAACAAGCAAACAAACAAATAAAACACATTTTTCACCTCACCCTCTCTTACCTGGCGTCGCCATTTTTCTGCCTTTTGCAGATCATCACACTCTGAAGCCAAAAATGGTCTTCGCTCCTGCCACATTGTTCAAGGGAAGGAGGGAGTGGAGGACATCAAGTGGTTGTAAAGATCTGTTGTATATTTTCTCAAGTAAAAATTGGCGTTGGCAGGCAAAATACGTCAGCGGGAGGTCCAGGTGTTGGTGGTGCAAGGCACACATCCTGATCCTTACTTGGAATAATTCCTGCATGCCATGTTATTGTGAAAATGACTCGTGGTTATCTGAAAATTCAAACCTCAGCTCTTGCAGATGTGCAGACCTCCGCAAAATTGCAGAATTACTTAAACCGAAATTTGTACACACACAAATGTAGGCTCAAAGAGATAGCACAAGTTTATCATCATGGGAAAAAGGTAGGCCTGTTCCCACTGTGACCCTCAAAGGTTTACCACCATGGAAAACGTAGCCTCACCTTGTTTTCCATGGCAGTAAATTTAAAGGTGGGCGCGATTCGGAAAATTTTAAGTCCGCTTACCGCTTATCTGCTCCGCCAGCCCGTGTAGTCCGATTCGCTTATCCGCTTCAGCGGCCGAAAATCTTAGTCCGCTTACCGCTTATCCGCTTATCCGCTTCGATTCGATTTTTTAAAAGCGCTTCGACGTTTTAAAAGCGATTTTTGACGTTTCTAAAGGGAATTTAATGCTTTTTAAGCCTAAATAGCCATTTCTAACTACTACAAAGACAAACAAAGCTTTTAAGATCAAAAATATACATTTTTATTGAAATAAAATTTATTCAAAATGTTGTTGTTGTTGTTGTTGACCGCCGGGTTGTGGATGTCGCTGTGCTGGGACTGCTGGTTTGCGTCGCTCGTGTGCCTGTCCCTGGCACTGCCGCTGGGCTGGAGAGTCAGAAATCTCTCCATCTTGACGTTATTGCCGCTCTAGCGTCCAATAAAATATTCAGTTTTCACTTATTATTCACTTAAATAAATATTCACAATTCTAGAGTAACGGCTCAGGCTAACAGCTGATTTGGCGAATCGCGATGCGCTTTAATTTTTCGGTAGTCCGCTTACGCTTATCCGCTTCGGTTTCCGGGGGTTGTTCCGATTCGCTTATCCGCTTCGAAAACGTTAGTCCGCTGCAGCGGATAAGCGGACTTTCGAAGCGGACCGCCCACCTTTGAGTAAATTACGCTTTATCAACCTGTTTGGGAAATTCCATTGTTGTCTTCTCTGCAGACAGTAGTCTTTACCTAGACGAGCATTGTTCGTCATGAAAGAGATAAATGGGAGAGGGCAGGAGGTCCACAAACTGACCCTCTTGGAACAAAGGGTACCAAGGAGACAAAGACCTCACACATTCAATGTATGAGTAGCAAAAAGGAAAGGGGGAGGGCTAGGGTGAGTGTGTGGGGGGAGGGCTAGGGTGAGTGTGTGGGGGCAGGGCTAGGGTGAGTGTGTGGGGGCAGGGCTAGGGTGAGTGTGTGGGGGCAGGGCTAGGGTGAGTGTGTGGGAGAGAGTTAGGGTGTGTGTGTGGGAGAGAGTTAGGGTGTGTGTGTGGGAGAGAGTTAGGGTGTGTGTGTGTGGGGGCAGGGCTAGGGCGAGTGTGTGGGGGGAGGGCTAGGGTGAGTGTGTGGGGGCAGGGCTAGGGTGAGTGTGTGGGGGCAGGGCTAGGGCGAGTGTGTGGGGGCAGGGCTAGGGTGAGTGTGTGGGGGCAGGGCTAGGGTGAGTGTGTGGGGGCAGGGCTAGGGCGAGTGTGTGGGGGGAGGGCTAGGGCGAGTGTGTGGGGGGAGGGCTAGGGCGAGTGTGTGGGGGGAGGGCTAGGGTGAGTGTGTGGGGGCAGGGCTAGGGTGAGTGTGTGGGGGGGAGAGATAGGGTGAGTGTGTGGGGGGAGGGCTAGGGTGAGTGTGTGAGGGCAGGGCTAAGGCGAGTGTGTAGGGGGAGGACTAGGGTGAGTGTGTGGGTGGAGGGTGAGTGGGTGTGTGGGTGGAGGGAGGGTGAGTGTGTGGGTGGAGGGAGGGTGAGTGTGTGGGGGACAGAGGGTGGATGTCCACGAGAGTTGAAGAGTAGGAGTGGTTATGGGAGAAAGCATGGAGTTAAGATGGGCAGCACTCTTGAATGACTGCAGGCATGGGTGTGGAGCACAGGTCGACAGATACAGAGAGTCCATTCCACATATGAGAATGAAGAGGAATGAAGTTGAGCGCGAAATTGAGAATTTGGGAGAGTAATCCAGATGTGGGTTTCTGGAAGATTTTAAAATCCCATTTAATTATCTTCCAGTTTTCATATTTTCCAAAACCTTGGTGGTGGCTTAATAGATAAGACAGTTGGCTTAGGATCTCAAGCCTCAGTAGTGGCAAAACAACAACAGGTGGTTTTGAATCGACCCGTCCTTCCGAGCTCGGCAAAACGAGTACCAGTTTACTGGGGAAAGTGAGCCATTAGAGTATCCCGCCGTGGGAGTGACCACCCGTCCACAATTGCACACCGTAGCCAAAGAAACTGCCTTGGCAGCCTTATGCTGGCGTACGGACGATCATCCGATCAAATTTCTTATCTTCCCACCGACACGTCAGTAGTTATGGTATCAGTCAGTAGGCCGTACCACCACTCTACCATAGTCGCAAACTATCCCTCTCACTCGCCCCCGCCTCCGCCCATTCCCCACCAGTTCATGTCCTATGGGATACTGGGATAGGGACTTTTCGGGCCACATGGGTCTAAACAGGAAATAATTCATAACTCAGTATTTGATATTTGGTCATTCCCAGTGGAACTTTATACCATCTTCCAACTTTGCTCTACGTGGGAAGCGTGGGGATTGCATGGGGATTCGTGATGGCGTGCTATCGACTTCACTCTAGTTCACCTTAACCTTGCCCTCCTCCAATTGCGCCTGCCGAAATCTCGCAAGTGCCGTCCTGTAAAGAAATGAGAAAAATAAAATAATTTTACGCACCATGTCAAATACCACTAAGCTCATTGCTTTTTAAAATTAAATCACAACAAATATGAATGAGTACATTTCTTTCTCGGCTCATTACGTCCACCACCAAAGGTGGATGGAGGTTATTTTTTCACCCCAATCTGTCTGTTTGTTACTTGGCAAAAAAAATAAAAAAAATTTACAAGTATGTTGATCACTCCGGTGATCCGGTTGGTGTGTTTCCGGTGCGATCCGGTGCGATCACTCCGGTATGTGTGTGTTTCCGGTGCGATCCGGTGCGATCACTCCGGTATGTGTGTTTCCGGTGCGATCCGGTGCGATCACTCCGGTGTGTGTGTTTGTTTGTCTGTCCGCTCACTTATACTTGCCTACAGGTCACAATTTTAAACCGATCTTCACGAAACTTCACCAAATGGTGGAGTTCGTTGTCCGACAAAATCCTATATGTATTTGAGGTCAAAAGGTCAACATAGGCCAAAGGTCAACCACTTTTTTCAAATATTCTCAATTTTCATACGATTGACTTGAAATTTGAATAGGATTTTCATATCAGCTAACTGAATTCAACCACCAACTATTTTTGAGATCAGCTTAGGCCAAAAGGTCAACATAGGCCAAAGGTCAACCACCTTTTTTTTGAATTTCTACAATCCTCAATTTTCATCCTATTGACTTGAAAGTTGAATAGGATTTGCATATCAGCTAACTGAATTCAACCACCAACTATTTTTGAGGTCAAAAGGTTGCTCTACTGAGTGCCACTCCACTTTGTTCTGTTTTGCCAAGTGTCGCTATATGAGTGATTTTTCATTTGTCTGTTTGTCTGTCCGCTTGTGAACAAAATATCTCAAAAGGTTGTGGCGGATTCAGACGAAATTTGGCAGAGATGTAGCGTATGTGACAAGGACGATATGATTAGATTTCGGTGAAGATCCGGATCCTAGAATTTTTAAAGTGATTCTTCACCATTGGGAGAAAGGGCCAAAAACGATACATAGCAGGATATCTCAAAAAGTTGTGGACGGATTTGGACGAAACTTCGTGGACCGGTTGGGTGTCTGGCAAGGGCGAAATGATTAGATTTCGGTGAAGATCCAGATCCAGAAACAAGAAGTTTGAAAATAAATTTACAAATGATTCTTCACCTCAAAAAGTTGTGGACAGATTATGACAAAAACAACATGGATGAGTTGGTTTGGTGACAAGTACAAGCTGATTCGATTTTGGTTCAGGTCCGAATCCAGATCCGGCCTATCAGTGGATACAAAACGTAAAGTGTTCAGCCTGGTGGAGGGATGCCCTCTACCAAATGACGTTGTCGTTTTATTTTGAAACGATTGCGCTGCAACTGAATCTCTCACTTACGCTAATTGAAATCACATTCACAGCTGCACACTTACTTTACCTTGTACAGAACATAATATAGGCACGACACAAGAAGCAAGCATTAATTGAAGGCAGTTGGCCATGGCGCCTGTTCAAAGGGTTTGCTTGTACAGTATCTCAAAAACAATTGGCTGTGCCAGGATCTTAATACTAATATAACTAGAACGGCACTCAGTAGAGAGCATACCTCCGCCTGGTTAGCAATATCACTCAATGGTGAAGAATCACTTTTAAAATTCTACTAGCCGGATCCGGATCTTCACCAAAATTGAATCGATTCTTCCTCGTCACAAACACAACCTGTCCAACAAGTTTCGTCCAATTCCATGCATAACTTTTTGAGATATCCTGCTATATATCGTTTTTGGCCCGATCTCCCAATGGTGAAAAATCACTTTAAAAATTATAGTAGCCGGATCCGAATCCGGATCTTCACCAAAATCTAATCTTTTCGTCCTCGTCACATACGCTACATCTCTGCCAAATTTCGTCCGAATCCGTCCACAACCTTTTGAGATAATTTGTTCACAAACGGACAGACAGGTGTGAAAACATAACCTCCATCCACCTTTGGTGCCGGAGGTAATAATGCCATTGAATTGTAACAAATCTCACAAATGTATGAGCGGGTCATGCGGACTTACATGGCTTTCTCCGCATTTCGAGCCTGATAGAGGTGGAAAAGGGACAAAATTATAAACATAGACAATGTTGGACATAAATACTTAATTCATTCATCGATTTATTGATTCCTCGTGGAATTGTTTCTCTCAATCTCGACATATAATACATACACAGGATATTCTCATTCAAATACATCTGCTCGTCCATCTTTGCATTATCCCTTCATCTTCCTCTCTATCGACCTCCTTGTCCCCCTGTTCACTCCATTGCATAATCCATACTATTTTACACAATGAAATCTGACACCCACATCCCCCTCCCACCCCACATTATTTCCCTCCATATTCTAACACCCCACCCCCCTCACATTAATATTTCCCTCCATATTCTAACACCCCCATCCCTCTCCCACCCCACATTAATATTCCCTCCATATTCTAGCACCCCACCCCCTCCCACCCCACATTAATATTCCCTCCATATTCTAGCACCCCACCCCCTCCCACCCCACATTAATATTTCCCTCCATATTCTAGCACCCCACCCCCTCCCACCCCACATTCATATTTCCCTCCATATTCTAACACCCCACCCCCCTCCCACCCCACATTCATATTTCCCTCCATATTCTAGTACCCCACCCCCTCCCACCCCACATTCATATTTCCCTCCATATTCTAACACCCCACTCCCTCCCACATTCATATTTCCCTCCATATTCTAGCACCCCACCCCCTCCCACATTCATATTTCCCTCCATATTCTAACACCCCACCCCCCTCCCACCCCACATTAATATTTCCCTCCATATTCTAGCACCCCACCCCCTCCCACCCCACATTCATATTTCCCTCCATATTCTAACACCCCACCCTCCTCCCACCCCACATTCATATTTCCCTCCATATTCCAACACCCCCACCCCCTCCCACCCCACATTCATATTTCCCTCCATATTCTAACACCCCCACCCTCCTCCCACACCACATTAATATTTCCCTCCATATTCTAACACCCCCACCCTCCTCCGACCCCACATTAATATTTCCCTCCATATTCTAACACCCCACCCCCCTCCCACTCCACATTAATATTTCCCTCCATATTCTAACACCCCACCCCCCTCCCACCCCACATTAATATTTCCCTCCTTATTATAACACCCCACCCCCTCCCACCCCACATTAATATTTCCCTCCATATTATAACACCCCTCCCCCCTCACATTAATATTTCCCTCCATATTATAACACCCCACCCCCCTCCCACCACACATTAATATTTCCCTCCATATTCTAACACCCCACCCTCCTCCCACTCCACATTAATATTTCCCTCCATATTCTAACACCTCCACCCTCCTCCCACCCCACATTAATATTTCCTTCCATATTATAACACCCACCCCCCCTCCATTAATATTTCCCTCCATATTATAACACCCACCCCCCTCCCACCCCACATTAATATTTCCCTCCATATTATAACACCCACCCCCCTCCCACCCCACATTAATATTTCCCTCCATATTATAACACCCCACCCCCTCACATTAATATTTTCCTCCATATTAATATAACACCCCACCCCCTCCCACCCCACATTAATATTTCCCTCCATATTCTAGCATCCCCACCCCAAACAACCTCCTCTTCTTCTTCTTATTCTTAACAATCCTCGATCACAATGTTCATTCTAGCTAAATTTAATTAGAAGCAAAGACTTTCAGCCCTCATCACTCATGAAACACTGCACTGCAATAACTTCATTCGAAACAAAACAATATATGGAAAAACGTCATCAATTAGGATGATGTAAATCAAACTCGTACCATGGTCCACCGGTAACCCGAGACGTATTGGACAGGTGAGTGCGAGAACCTGCGACTTTACCCACAGAGCGAAGTCCGGGAGGGACCACGAACACCTTAACGATTAACGCCACACATGAGCAAACGTCAAACAGCGCCTCTTCAACCGGATCCGGAAACAGCCAAGGGCTCGGCGTGCTGTTGTGGTGGTGGTTGTTGGTGTTTCATGAGTACATGCGCACAGCATACTGTACACCTATTTAGATGGACTTTCAAAGACACAATACTGTATAAAGATAATGTATAATGAAAATATATAAAGAAAACACTCGATATCCGCAAACACTTTGGACTTTTATCATCTTTCTTTATTGGTGCTCTTCTTCTTGATTTGACTGTACGAAACATATATTTTGTCCTTTAACTAATTCGCTTTCGTTTAACTTTTGTTTCCGATTTAACTTTTTGACCAATATTAGGGAATCTATTTCGTGTGTACTCAAAATATGACGCAATTTGACCTCTGAACCCCACCCAGCCCACTACCCCTCCTCTTCTTCTTCCACACTCCCCATCTTGTCAGACGTGCAGTCGGTTACTGTATACGAATGTAGCAATATGTAATTTAACTTTAATAACATTTTATACATGTCCATGACAAGAGTAATAAAAATTAAACACCGTCTTTATAAAGAAAAAAGACCAAGGTCTTTCCAGTCCCGCCCTTTTCCTCCACAACAGCTGCACTGTGCTATCACGTGACTTTCTCTCCAACTACAGGGTTGAGGCTCTTTGTCACTCCTGCATTTCCTTGTTCATATCATCATCAGTGTAGTGGTGACGTATCTCGTTGCTCTCGAAATTTCAATCATATCTGCCATTCAGCCCACCTTTCCAAGGTGTCAATTTAAATGGCATTCGGGAGCCCTTCCTTCGGCTTCGATGGTTACCATGGAAACGTGTCCGCTGCTCTGGATAATCCTCCAAACAGGTGAACATTGTGTCAAGTAGGTAGAGGGAGGTGATAAGTCGGTGGAAAGGGTCTTAAGTATGTAGGGAGGTGTTTAAGAGCCGTTAAGTGCAGGTGACCGTTCTGAAAAGGTCACCATTCGTGAACGCAGGTGTAGCGGTTACCGGACACAATTCTCTTGTACCGGCCGGTGACGTAATCAGCGGGCGGCCACTCGGATTGCATACCACGCCCCGTTGAGAGGCGTGGCTTACTGTTTGAATTTAAAACATATATTGCCGCTCGGGGTAGCCATAACATAAGCCATTTTCAGTGCATTCGTGCCGAGCTCGGAATGAACAGCTCTGTGAAACTCAGCTCGTTGTCGCGTCCATATTGTTGGAGTTCGACGTGGGAGCCCAGCTCCACATTGGTGACCTCTTTTACGAACACGGCAATGGAGTCGACCGTTGCTTTGAAACTCCCTGGCTTCTGGGAATCGCACGCGGCCGTCTGGTTTGCCCAAGCGGAGTCCCAGTTCGCTCTGCGGCACATCACGGCGGACGAGACTCGCTTCCACCATGTGGTCTCCGCGCTAAACGCCGCCACCGCCTCCCGGGTCTTGAGCCTTCTACGGAGCCCGCCGACCGCCGACAAGTACGGCGCACTCAAACGACTACTCCTCGGTACGTTTGACCTCACTGAGGCCGAACGCGCGCGACAGCTGCTCGATCTGCCTGAGCTCGGGGAGGCTCGACCATCCGAGCGCATGGACCACATGCTCTCCCTGCTCGGCGAACGCTGCCCAGATTTCCTCTTTCGCGAGCTGTTTCTCCGACAACTACCCGGGCAGGTACGTTTAGCTTTGGCTAACTCTACAATCAAGGACCCTCGCGCCCTGGCTAAGGAAGCCGACAAATTTTTCTCAGCCGGGCAGCACTTCGGAGCGGCCGCCTGGAACCCTGGTCCGGCCGAGGCAACGCCCTCGCCACGACCGGCGCTGCCACCGGCCGATTCGGTGCCCCTTGCGGCCGTGGCCGCCATGACACCCCGTCGGCCGCACCCGCCACGACCGGCGCCGCGGCCACCACCGGGGCGGACCATGTGCTACTACCACGCCAGGTTCGGGCAGAAGGCCAGAACGTGTCGCCCACCGTGCACTTTCGGCGGGTCAGGAAACGACCAGGCCGGCGCTCGCTTCCTGCCATGAGCGTCGGCCATTCCGGCAGCCTTTTGTTCATTAGGCCAGATTAAAAAAAAGAGTTGGTGATCGTCCTTTTTTCTCAAAAGTTCGGGTAGGGAGGGAGGGAGGTTTTTTTTTTTTTTTTTTTTTTTTTTTTTTCTCTCTTCTTTTCTTTCCTTTTCTTTCCCTACTTTCCATTGAGTTTTGTTGACATGGAAAAATATGAAATAAAGACTCCTTTCTCCTCAAAATGATTTAATTTCTTCATTCATCTCACAGATTTACAGACATTGCCCAAATCTCTATGAAACACAGTGTTTGTGTGATTTTGGATGATGTTGAATGTCCTAGCTGAGCTTCGTAGTGAAAGGGCAAGACACCTGCACATGTATACCCACCATGACATCGGAAAAACAGATAAACACCATGCCCTTGGCACCTTGAAACTATTGAGCATGTTGAACAAGATTTCTGCCACGCTTTGGTACTGGCTTTGCAGTACAAATGTTACGTTGAGGGTATTGCCCTGCCTTTTCAACCAAATTCTCCTCAGTACCACAATGGATGCAGAGCATTTCATAGCCAGCAGAGTAGTACGCTAGTTCTATAGGGGAAGCACAGTTCAGATTGGCACGAACATAAAGATCAGCGAGTCTGGTATCCTGTTCAGGATCGTCATCACCATTGTTGTTGATCTCCGTGAACACACTTCCACAGCTGTAGAGAATGGTGTCCATAGCAGCACGAATCAATAGATTTCAGCGGGAAAAATCTCACACAATAGCCGCCATGAATGGCTAACGTAAAATGGGTGAAGTTGCCCGAGGCACTTGCGACGCTCTGTGCAGCATGCACTGCGCAGCATGCGGTGCAGAACGGCACCAAATTTGACTGTGAAAAGATCGTTTTTTAATGATTTTTTTCAAAATAAAAAAAGTTTCGGGTCGGGTGTGTTTCGTAGGGTCGGGCGGGGACGATCACCAACTCTTTTTTTTTATCTGGCCTTACGGACACCGTGACCGGGCGACGTTTTCTGTGTGATACGGGAGCTCAGGTGAGCGTTATACCCACCTCGGGGCAGGACAAGCAGGCCGTGCTTTGCGGCCCCGCCTTGGTCACCGCAAACGGCTCCTCTATCCGCACCTTCGGTTCACGCAGCGTCGCACTCTGCTCCGGGGGCCAGCGTTTCGAATGGGATTTCGGCACGGCGAACGTGCCCATGGCTTTGTTGGGTGCAGATTTCATTTGCGCCCATGGACTTTTGGTTGACGTAAAACATCGTCGGCTCGTCAACGCAGAGACCTTCAGCTCTCTCGCTTGTTCGTTGAGCGGATCCGCACCAACCAGCTAGCCTGCGCGCTCCCGGCCGCGGACGACTTCACCCGCCTCCTCGCTGAGTTCCCCGCCCTCACGCGGCCGACGTTTTCGGCCGTCGCCGTCGAACACCACATCCCGACCACTGGTCCACCGGTCTACCGCCAAGGCTCGTCGCCTCGACCCTGCCAAACTCGCCGTGGCAAAAGGCGGAGCGGTTGGGCCATTGTGCGGACGCGCTGGAGCGGTTGGGGCATTGTGCGGCGCTCTAACAGCACGTGGGCCTCGCCCCTGCACATCTTACCCAAACCGGGTGGCGGATGGCGACCGTGCGGCGATTATCGCCGCCTCAATGACGCCACCCTACCCCCGACCGGTACCCGATACCGCATATCCAGGACTTTTTCCACCCGTTTGGCGGGGTGGGTGATCTCTCCAAGGTCGACCTTATTCGGGGCTACCACCAGGTACCTGTCCGGCCGGCCGACGTTCCGAAGATGGCTTGCAAATTATACCCTTTGGCCTCTTCGAGTTCCTCCGAATGCCGTTCGGCCTTAAGAACGCGGCCCAGGCCCTTCCAGCCGGCTGATGGGACAGTGTGCTGCGCAATCTCACCTTTCTGTTCGTCTACCTGTCTCATCGCCAGCACTTCCCGGGCGGAGCACCTCCTTCACCTGCGCACACTTTTTGAGCGCCTCAGCCAGCACGGCCTCATCATCAACCCGCGAAATGCCAGTTTGGCGTGGGCTGCCGTCGACTTCCTGGGACACCGCATCACGAAGCGCGGGGCTGTTCCACTGCCGACCACGGTGGAGGCCGTTAAAAGTTTCTACCACCGGTTCGTGCCTCACGCCGCCCACTCATGCGCCCGCTGTACGAGGCCCTCAGGGGTAACCCGGCCAAGCACGACATCGCCTGGACCGAGGAGATGGACGAGGGGTTCACGGGCGCTAAGCTGGCCCTTGCCAACGCAACCATGCTGGCGCGCTCGACGCACCCATCGCCCTTACCACGGACGCTTCCGACTACGCGGTGGGCGCCGTGCACGAGCAGTGGGTTAACGGGGCTTGGCAACCGCTGGCCTTCTTCAGCCGGCAGCTCCGCCCTAACGAGCGCAAATACAGCACGTTCGACCGCGATGTCCTCGGCCTTTACCTGGCGGTTCGCCACTTCCGCCACCTTTTAGAGGGCCGCCCATTCACGGTGTTTGTGGACCACAAACCCCTGGTCTTCGCCATGGCCAAGGTCTCAGAGCCGTGGTCGGGCTCGTCAGCAGCGCCACCTCTCGCCGTGTCCGAGGGACCCCTTCCCCCTCGCGGGGCTTCACCCATCTCTTATGATGGTGGACAGGACCACCCGGAGGCCGTCCCGCCAACGTCAATGACGTCCGCCGACGTGGCGCAGGCCTTCATCGGCACCTGGGTCACCCGTTTCGGCACCCCCTCGGACATCTCCTCTGACAGAGGCCCACAGTTCACCTCTGAGCTTTGGGGCGCGGTCGCTCAGGCCTTGGGAGTCAAACTTCACCGCACCACGGCCTACCACCCCCAGGCCAACGGCTTGTTGCGAGAGGTTCCACCGCTCAATGAGGCCGCTCTCAGGGCCAGCCTCCAGGACGACAGTTGGGCTGACAGGCTCCCGTGGGTGCTATTGGGCCTCCGGACGGCCCCTAAAGAAGACCTCCAGGCTTCTAACCGCCGAGCTGGTCTACGGCCAACCACAACGCGTGCCGGGGGAGTTCATCCCGACGCCACCGGCCCCTGGTCCGCGGCTCGCCAACGCTCGGTCCTCCAGGAGGCCGCCAGGAGATTTGCCCCGGTGCCCACGTCTCATCATGGCTGTCCTCAACCCCATGTCCCCCAGCGCTTCGCACAGCGGAGTACGTTTTTGTGCGCAACGACGCGCACCTTGGGACCGCTCCGGCCGCCGTACGATGGGCCTTTTCGGGTCTTGAGGAGGGGCGAAAAGTCGTTCGTCGTCGACATTGGCGGCAAACCGGACCATATCTCCGTGGACCGCCTCAAGCGGCCCATTTGGACCTCGACCAACCTCCACGGTTGGCCCTTCCTCCACGGCGGGGCTGTCCCCCGTCGACCAAGCCCCCCGCCCGACCATCGCCCGCCAAGCCGCCTCCCACCCCCACACGAATCGCCAGGGGTCGTTTCGGCCGGGTCATTAAGGCCCCCCACAAACTGACTCCCTGTACAAGTGAATTCTGGGGGGGCGCATGTAGCGGTTACCGGACACAATTCCCTTGTCCCGGTGACGTAATCAGCGGGGGGTCACTCGGATTGCATACCACGCCCCGTTGAGATGCGTGGCTTAGTTTGAATTTGAAATATATATTGCCGCTTCGGGGTAGCCATTTTCAGTGCATTCGTGCCGAGCTCGAAATAAACAGCTCTGTGAAACTCAGCTCGTTGTCGCGTCCATATTGTTGGAGTTCGACGTGGGAGCACAGCTTCACACAGGAATATTAAACAGTTTTGGAGACATCACCAGAACGATGGATAAAGTCAATGGTGTGTGCCCTTGCCTGCCTCACTGTTCTCCTACCGACCCACCACACCACCACGTACTCCCCTCCCCCCTCCCCCCTCCACCCCACCACCACACCACGCACTCCCCTCCCCCCTCAACCCGACCACCACACTCCCCTCCCCCCCCGCACCACCAACCTCCCCTCCCCCCTGCACCACCAACCTCCCCTCCCCCTCCCACCACCACACTCCCTCCCCCCACACCACCACACTCCCCTCCCCCCCGACCACCACACTCCCCTCCCCCCCGACCACCACACTCCCCTCCCCCCCTACCATCACACTCCCCTCCCCCCCACCACCACACTCCCCTCCCCCCCACCACCACCACACTCCCTCCCCCACCACCACACTCCCCACCACCACCACACGCCCCTCCCCCCCTACCATCACACCCCCTCCCCCCCACCACCACACTCCCCTCCCCGCACCACCAACCTCCCCTCCCCCCTGCACCACCAACCTCCCCTCCCCCTCCCACCACCACACTCCCCTCCCCCCACACCACCACACTCCCCTCCCCCCCGACCACCACACTCCCCTCCCCCCCCCTACCATCACACTCCCCTCCCCCCCACCACCACACTCCCCTCCCCCTCCCCCACCACCACACTCCCCTCCCCCCACACCACCACACTCCCCCCCACCACCACACTCCCCTCCCCCCCACTGCACCACCACACTCTCCTCCTCCCCCCACCACCACACTCCTGTCCCCCCACCACCACACTCCCCTCCCCCCACTGCAACCACCACACTCTCCTCCTCCCCCCACCACCACACTCCCCTCCTCCCCCCACCCCACACTCCCCTCCCCCCACGCCACCAACACACTCCCCACACCAACCCTCCCCCCCACGCCACCACACACTCCCCCACTTTTTAAAATTGTATACAAGATCGAGGTTCGTGTAAGAGCTGACATAATCTCAAAAAAGAACAAACTGACACGTAAAACATAAAACATATGAGAAAGGGAGCGGGAGGAAAGAAGTCGGTATTTCAAAAAAGTGTATCTGGGGTGAATTAACGGGGGTAGAAAAGATCAAGGTTTTGGATGGGGGAAGATAAGAGATGGTGGTGATCAGCTGTTTTAAAGACCTGGAGGGAGGAGTGGGATTGAAGAGAGTGAGGGAGTTTGTTCCAGAGGCGGGAGAAAAGAGGAATGAGGAGTGAAGGTGAGCAGAGAGCCTAGATTTTGGCAGTTTCACCATAAGAGGGTTGCAGGCAGATCTTGTGCGACCTGTAGGAATATTTGGGGGACAGAGCACAGAGAGAGAGCTGGGGGAGCAAGGCCGGAGAGGAGTCGGTAGAAGACAGAAAGACACCAACCTGCCTGCGGTGAGTGAGTGAAAGGCCCTCGGAATCAGCTTCATCGCAGGAGATTCCAATGATTCTGAAAGCTTTGGTTTCAACAGCGTGAAGCCGAGCTCGGTGTGAGGCAGGAGCACCAGCCCAGAGGGAGAGCAGTATTCCATTGAGCTGAGGATGAAAGCCTTGTATGTGGTGAGGAGCTCAGGTGTGCCAAGGAAGGACTTCGCACGACGGAGGATGCCCAGTCGGCGACTGGCTTTGGAGACCAGCTTGGAAATGTGGTTTTCCCAGGAAAGATCATGGCAGATAGTGAGATCCAAGAGCTTGAGTGACAGAACTTTTTGGAGAGGATTGTTGACAAAGTAGATGGGAGGGTTGTCCAGACTGTCTTTTCGGAGAGACAAAGTGAGAGTGTGAGATTTTTCAGGATTGAAAGACATGTTCCACTTGTTTGACCAGTCTGTGATTTGATGTTCCACTTGTTTGACCAGTCTGTGATTTTGTCCAGGTCTGCAGAGAGTGAGAAGGCTGCAGACTGCCGGTCTGAGGGTTGTGATATTGAGTGGCAGATATGTTCGCAGTACTTTCAATAAAGTGCAGAGACCTCCAAGGAGTGTAGTCGACGTGGCTATAGTTACTGTAATAGCTGCAACAATGAAGTTGTGGTGGGTTGACGAGTTGTTGTGGAGAGCGGTGGGGTTGAGGGAATTGATGACTCGGGGTTGGGGGGAGGAGATAGGTTGATGACTTGGGGTTGGGATGAGGCTGAGGAGGAGGAGGTTGATGACTCCAGCTTGGGAGGAGGTTAATTAATCGGGCTTGGGAGGAGGTGGTGGAGGAGGAGGAGGAGGAGGTTGATGACTCGGGCCTGGGTGGAGGAGATCGAAGTTGATAACAGGCTTTGGGGGGAGGAGGTGGAGGAGGAGGACGTTGATGACTCGGGCTTGGGAGGGAGAAGAGGAGGTGGAGGAGGAGGAGGTTGATAACTCGGGCTTAGAGGGAGGGGTGGAGGAGGAGTTTGATGACTTGGGCTTGGGGGGAGGAAGAAGTGGAGGAGGTTGATGAATCGGGCCTGGGTGAAGGAGGAGGCTGAAGTTGATAACTCGGGCTTTGGGGGGAGAATGTGGAGGAGGAGGACGTTGATGACTCGGGCTTGGGAGGGAGGGAGAGGAGGAGGAGGTGGAGGAGGTTGATAACTCGGGCTTGGAGGGAGGGGTGGAGGAGGAGTTTGATAACTCGTGCTTGGGGGAGGAGGTGGAGGAGGAGGTTGATGACAGGCTTGGGAGGAGGAGGTTGATGACTCAGGCTTGGGAGGAGGAGGTTGATGACTCGGGCTTGGGGGATGTGGGCGGAGGTTGATGACTCGGGCTTGGGAGGAGGATTTTGACTCGGGCCTGGGAGGAGGAGGACGACGACGAGGAGGAGCAGGAGGTAGGGGAGGATGTGGGGAAGGAGGAGGTAGGGGAGGCGGTGGGGAAGGAGGAGGGGGGGAGGGAGGTGGTGAAGGAGGAGGAGGGGGGGAGAAGAAGTGGAGGAGGAGGTTGATGACGAGCTTGGGAGGAGGAGGTGAGGAAGGAAGAGAAGGAGGAGGAGGTGGAGGGGATGAATGACTCGGGCTTGGGAGAAGGTTAATGACTCGTGGTTGTCCGAAAGCATGTTTTTGGTGCATGTAGTACTCGTAGTGATAGTGTAGTGACGTTTTCTACAATTTTCCCCATCACACCTTTAATGACGTCCCTCCGTCCCTTCATGTTCATCCGTTGTATTATTATGAGTCATGACACTTGAAATTCATCTTCGTTGTACTGGAGGCAAGTGGCCCCTCTTCATGGAGCGGAAGCAGGACGACATCAACATGGAGCTCATGACCTAAGGTGAACACGTGTCCCTGGAACACCTTGGTACCTGTGCCG